>NC_092333.1:700084545-700387575 GCF_046630445.1 Rutidosis leptorrhynchoides | reverse complement strand
TTTTAAAATCTCCCACTTAATCTTGCATCCAAATGCTTCTTCTTGTGTTCTTCAAGTCTTCATCATCTTCATCATTATACAAAAATATATCCTAATACATTTTTCTCTAAAAAAATGAAAATACAACCTAATCTATTTTACATACCAAATATAAAATAAATTACATAACCAAATGAATTATTACATGCCAAATGAATAAATATTATTACAAACCAATTGAATAAATATAAATCAACCATGCATGCAACCAAACACAAGGTCAAGGCTTAGATTGTGAACTTTAACATACAACCAAGTATGAACCAAATGGAAGAACCAAAACCCACTTTTGGAACTCCATAAATTCGGCCATATAATAAACCCACCCAAAACTATAAATTTTTTTGCATTTTACAATCATGCATGTACATAAAATGCAAAATTATAGTGAGTTAAATAAATCATCTCGAAGCATATTTCAACAACTTCGGCTCTAGATACCATTGTTGGGTTTTAACTAGTTTCATAACACTTAAAACCATTTAAGAAACAAGAATAGCGGAAGCATGAAAAATCATTTGGTAACTTGTTAAATCTTTAACCAATTAAAGTTTAAAACCCAATTAGGATCAAGTTGTGATATATACTTACAAACTACAAGCAAGAATAAGATGTTATACCTATTCCAAGCTAGTTGAAAGTAATGAAGATGATGATGTTGAATGGAGCTTCAAATGGATGAAACCTCAAGAGATTATACCCCAAACTTGTAACCAACACCTTGTACTTTGGTTAGGATTTAATTAGGACACTTGATAAACAAGATTACAATGCAAAACCTCCCTCTTTTCCTTCTCAATTGCCACGGCCAGCAGGCCAGTTTTCTGCTGAAAGAATGCAGTATTTTTGAGTGTGTTTTGCTTGTAAACTTATGTCCTTGAGTCAAGGAAATGTCTTAGTTAAAAGAGATAAGCATGCTCTTGGAATATGTTGTTTTAAGTAACCAAGTAAGCATGGGAATCACACCTAGGAGTCCCAAAATCTGCATACTATATTCATTTTAAAATAACAAGTATGATAACAAGTATATTTATATAAAACTTGTGACATTTTATATAAAACTTGTTATTAAAGTTTAAGTTATAAGAAGAAAAAAAAAGGTTACTTGTGCTTTATAAACCAATTTATAAAGTATAACAAAACATAATTATAAATAATCAAATCCTTAATATATAAATTGTCCAAACAATTCATCTCAAGTGATAATATTTTAGAAAACCGATTTTCTAAAATTCAAGTGTCGCGTATTTATTTAATGAACCAATCATTAAGATCAAATACGAATAAGGTGTCGGTAAGCTTGTTATTGGGTATGACCCGACTTGGATCAAAACATGTTAGCCACATTAATTTAATATGTCTCTCGGGCATACAAAATACCTTCACGTGTCTCCCTCGACTGATTAGATAAATATGTAGCAATCAACATACATAAATCAACATGCGAATTAGCCCGAAATCGATGCATTATCCACAACTCGGTAGAATTAACCTTATCGTTCCCATTTCTTCGTCCACAAAAAGTACACGACAACAGTTTATGGAGTAACCGTAGATCTCTGCTTCGAATATCGGACCCCTTCGACTCATTAGACACAAATGGAGACAAACCTGAAATTTCAAACCAAAAGCCTCTCTCGTTATAATCATCCTGATTCCCGATGAACTCAGTTTCTTTTCTCAAATAGCGTGTTAAAGACTTCTCGTCCAATTCTTCATACAAATTTAGTGCTCGAGCCAAATCAATTCGACTCATGGCTCGACTTTCTCCTCCTAAATGAAATGTCAAAAAGGCTTGATCCATCCCATCCCTTCGAGAACGGAAACTTAAAGAGGAGAAAAACTCAACAATTAACTCACGGTAAAGATCGTCTCTCAAAGAAAAAGCACGTTCCCAAGTGCCAAGATCGACCCCCTGTCTCGACATTACCAACATATAAGCAATATCCTCCCTTACCTCACTAGATGCACTATTCAACTCATCCCAACTAAAATACCAAGTCGCTTGAATATTCCGAGCTAAAATGTATCCAAAATATTCCGAGAATTGCCCCTCAACGTTTTGTAACCAAATCTGTGGATTAGTTCTTCGCTCTTCATCCCTTCGGGATTGAGCCGTGGAGGATGATGGAGCATCAAGTCTGCTTCTCTACACACATGAAACAAAAACCGAACCAAACACAAAACATTGAAAAGTTAGCGTTAGGAAAATCAACATGTTCCACATACTTGCACCAAGTACCATTAATACTCGTCTCAACTTCAATTAGGCATTTAGACAAAAGCAAGTATTCACAACATATGTTTGTCTTCCATGGTATCAAATTCAAACCAATTCTCAAAACACTATATCATATAAGTGCCTCATTAAACAACTCCCTTTTAACTCAATTTCTCAAACTCATCTAGTTAATTAA
This sequence comes from Rutidosis leptorrhynchoides, assembly GCF_046630445.1. Lineage (NCBI taxonomy): Eukaryota > Viridiplantae > Streptophyta > Magnoliopsida > Asterales > Asteraceae > Rutidosis > Rutidosis leptorrhynchoides. The sequence continues at coordinate 700,385,119 of NC_092333.1, read as the reverse complement.
CCAAATCCAACAAGAATAAACCATTCCAACAACCAAAGAAACATCTCATAAATCACATAAATCATCATGTTTTACCAAATTCCAAAATCACATATGACCCGCCCGAATCACCTTACACTATCTTAAAACATGTATTCATTAGCAAACATCACCCTCACAAACAAATTCACCAAACATTCAACATCAAATTCGGATTTAACATTACCCTAATCTCAAGAATCAATATTATGCATAATCTACACATGAATTCATGAAAAAAAACACAACTATATCATATTCATCAACAATTCATCACATATTAAGGCATAAAAGTTTCAATCAAACAAAACCCTTAAAATTTCAAACATGAACCCTAGAATTAATACAATTAATCAAGAAACATGAGAGAAAAAGCAAGAGATTAGTAAAAATTGGACCTTAACCGGCATGATTGAACAATGAATTAAAGAAATTAGGTAGCAATTAGTGTTAATTGAGACTAGGGTTTGAGAGTTCTTCTTTTGTTTGAGAGGTAAGTGTGAGAATGGTGGGTGCAAATAGATCTAAAAACCCCTAAAAAGAGTTAAAATCCCGTCGGGTTATGTAGTGGGTAGGGTTGACCCATTTGATTTAAAACCTAAACCGTCGGGTAGAATCTGTGCGACAGAATTGTCACGCCGAGACATAAGTGGTCGCGCCGCGGCCAGAAGCTATACCTGATACTAATTCTTTTAAAAACTCGTGACCCACAAAACCTTTGAAAACTCGCGCCGCGACCTCAATCCCCGCGACGCGGAAATTAACGTGTTTAAAAACCATTTTAAAGTGAGTTTCTGTTACCAAAACCTTTGTTATATCGCGCCGCGACCCCAAATGTTGCGCCGCGGCAATACGCTGGACCTGGTACCTCGACTTTGTTATATATGCAGCAACCTCAAATACCTTTAAACACCAAAACAACCAACAAAAACAACAAGTAATTCATCATAATTAATCATTTAGCATTTAAGACTCAGCAAACCCGTGCCAAAAACTTGATGTGTAAAATCGTGTCTATAATTTATAACGGAAAATTGCCGGTTAAATGATTACTACACACTAACGGGCAGCGTACCCGATCGTGTAATAGTATAAAATTGGTAATTCCGAAATCGTTCCAAGGACAGTTTAAACGTGAGAATTAAGATTGCAACTAATAAAGTAAACTAAGTTAATCTATGAAAATCGAAAGTACAAGATAGTTTGTTTTGTGGCTATTTAACGATTAACCAAATCAAAGATTGATTAAAAGTGAAAGACGATATTTTTATATTTTTAAGTTTATAAAAATAAATGCTGACTCAACAAAAAGTAAAGATATTTGAATTCAATAGATAAAAGAATGTTCGCCTAGATCTCCTATTCGCATTGTTGAATGATTTGTTATTACGCACTTGTTCTATTTATCAATGCACGCAATTACAGAGTCGGTTTACCCAGAGTTCTCTTTTAGCAAACACGTCAATCTAGGATTTATTGGCTTAGGGTTCCCTTTCAGCAAAGACTTCTTTCGTTTGTGACTTAGTAATTAGCTAATTATAAGATTAAGATTCAATTGGTTACGCATTCGCTCCACACAATTCACCCCTATTTTGTTCAATCAATGTTACCCGGTTTACCCCCTTGGTCCAGTAAGCACCCAATCGGTTAAGACAAATTAATTGGAAATTCGATCACTGAATTGAAACAGGGTTCCCTTTGTTCAAACAAGATTCACTAATCAACCTAATAATAATAATCAACACCCACAAGAATGGTTCTTAATCAAAACTCATAATTATCGTGCATTAATCAATAAAACTACAAAGTATCATCCAAACACATGCAAATATTCAATCTAGACAAACATTAAAAGCTTAGCCAACAATCATGGCTAAAACCAAAATCACAAATAAATTAAGGAAAGAATTCATTGTTTACAACAAGAAATCAACCTAATTAAATAAGCAATCGCGGATGATGAACGGATTGAAGGTTGAATCTGGAATGATTGAAGTGATTGAATGACCTTGGAGTTCTCCAAAAATCACCAAAAATTGCCCAAAAGCTGCCACAATTCGTCTGGATGAAAGAATGTATATTTAGGGTATTTTTCGGGCCTTTTATACTTGCCAAAATTACCTGAACCGACAGACGGTCGCGCCGCGGCCATAATGGTCGCGCCGCGACATAACACACAAACTGAAACCCCTTTTAAACCAATTTATGATCTGGAAAATAGCCAAACGTCGCGCCGCGACCTCATTCTTCGCGCCGCGACAAACAACTGAAACTGATTCCTTCGTCTCTTTTGCACTCTTTCAATACTAATAATAACTTAAAACCAAACTACCCAATATTTACTTAACATTTCCAACCCAGGAGCACCAATAAGAATAATCGATTACCAACATGCCTCAAAAACTCCATAAAACACCACTTTTCAACAATTAGCTCTTCAAACTTGGACGTTCTCAATATCATCAAAATAAACACCAAACCGTATCCGAACGGACTAAATTATGATCGATATCGCTAAGGAAAATGTGTATAAAATATGCGATATCATTGGGTTACTTTTAAACTACATATTTTGGTATGCTTTCCTTTTTGGAAAACTTTTGAAATAAAAGAATGCAATGTCGTTTGTTAAATTCATTTAAGTTTGATCAAGCTGTGGGACCAAGTGACGGAGCCGTTAAGTGTTTTGACGGGGCCATCACACATGTATGTTAAAACAGGGGTACTTATTAAAACGTTAAAGCATAGTTATCAGAGTGCTCAATCTTGTAGAATATTTTGATAAACGTTTCTGGATGAAACAACTGAAATCTTGTGATCCACCTTTATATACAGAATATGTGCAACATTAAAACTATGAACTCACCAACCTTTGTGTTGACACTTTTAAGCATGTTTATTCTCAGGTTACTAGAAGTCTTCCGCTGTTTGCTTATACGTTATACAAGCTATGTGCATGGAGTCATAAATGCTTTATTCAAGAAAACTTTGCGTTCACAAAATCATTACCATGTATCTTATTTTGACTGCGTTGTCAACGGATGTAGTATTGTAAATTATTATATACGGTGATTGTCTATACGTAGAAATCATCAGACGTCGAAAACCTTGGATTTATATATTCATTTATGGTGTGCCTTTTCAAAAGAATGCAATGTTTACAAAACGTATCATATAGAGGTCAAAACCTCACTATGAAATCAATGAATGATGTATTCGTCCAAGTGGATTTGGACGGGTCATCACAATTGGCATCAGAGCTTGAGGTCATAGGGAACCAGAATTTGCATTAGTATGTTTAACTGGTAATTGTTAGGATGCATTAGTGAGTCTGGACTATGACCGTATCTGTTTTTACCGAGTTTTGTTATCATATTTGAGTCTAGACACGTTTTCCTGCAATTATTGCATATATAGTATACAGACAAATTCATATCTTAACATATCTATTACTGTAAACTTTTCCTGACATCTTCCGAAAATTTCTCCGTAATTTATGGGATTTTGGTATTATATATACATATGTAAATTATGTATTGAAGAATATCAATCTAAGTCCTATAATCTATTATATATCAAAAATCAATTCCCTAATTATACAAGATGGATCCCGCATCTAGTTCAAATTCCTCATATTCCGACAGCTATTCCAATATGGAATTCGACCTGAGCTCCTAAAGCAGCGTAACCGGAATGGATCAACCAATTAGCCATCATCTATTCTGGATGAATTGGGGATGGGTTCGTAGCTTACTTAATCATTAGAGACAAGAAGAAGGTGATCCCTTCCATCCACCACATTCCCCTCTTGGCGAAGAACCTGAAGCACTTACCGACGAACCTGTTCGTAATACCATTTTCTCTCTCATTTCCAGAGTATCTCGTCACGATTATATACTATCTCAAATTCTAGATCTTATTCATCCACTCATCTGAACTGACAATCACCCCGGTGTAATATAAGAAGTCAACGAGCTTCGCGCTCGTGTAGTGGCTTTGGAGGATATGGTGCAAAGGTTACAAGCACCAGCAGCATCACTGGCATCAACAGTACCACCATCGTCTACACCAACAGTACCATTACCACTACCAAAAACAACATCCGCATCCCACACCTCAACACCACAATCTGTACCTCGAACATCAGCGTCATACGCACCGTAGATAACAAGGAGTACCAACAACAAACGATGAAGTATTAATTCATAACTTCATTGAATAAATATTCTACGGCGATTATGTAATATCTAAAGTTTTAGAGATTATATTCTAGTCCTAATCGAAAACCAGATGAGATTAATATTATGTTAACTCATTAAATCCATGATTACATCTAAAGAAAATATATATGTAGGTATATTTTCATAAAGATTGTAATTAATAATCCTTTTGTACAAACTATTAATGGTGAGAATATTTTAACGGGTAGGTAATACCCGAGAGATATATAAATTCAAATTAATATGTTACATTCTTCGATTCTGATTCAACAAATCATCAACTATACTCACTACTTTCACAACAAGATATATTCTTTCATAGAAATCAAAACAACCATACTCATTCAAATTCAATTACATATTCTGATTTTAACATATCAGAATCCAAGTCGAGATATAACCGATATCATCACTCTTAGATTCCTACATCTTTTAAATCTATACTTTGACTTCAAAACTGTGCTAGAACATCACTTCTAATCATAAAACCCAGAAAAATATTCGTATCATTCAAAATTCTAGAACATCATATGTATATTATTGATTACAATCTGTGTTCAAACCTTTCGAAATTTCCTGAAGACACTTCAAATAATGAACAATTGAGATGATGATCCAACCACATATTACCCACGGTCTTGCACCTGAAAAAAAAAACTCTCGAAATCAAAGTCATAGTTTAACACGTATTCGTGTAGTTTAACACGTATCCGTGTCAGACCCTTTGGCATTTATTAGCAAAAATAACTTTGTGATTCCTTTTCAAAGTAGCAAATTCTGTCACAGCTTCAGCAAGTCAACTTCGATTTTTCATCCGGAGTAGCCTTATTATAAACCGGATATATACGATTACCCTTTTGTTACCGGAGAATCTTTTATATTCCACCACATTATTAGCAGATGTACCAGCAACTTCGGCTTTAGTCTCTCTGAAAAATATCTATATTACTCATGAAATCCCATCATGTACTCACCTACATCCTGTAACAATAATTGTCATACCAACTATAAAAAATCATCAATCATCAATCTCGAATCTCGCAGCGTTTTCACTTCAACAGTTATATATATACATATAACGTCTATCTCCTAGAATTACATACTTCGAATGTGAAGTTTCTGAAAAACACCCTAAACTGCGAATTAGTTCTCCGAATTCTGGAAAAATGCTGATGAAGCAGCAAAAAAAAAACTGTAAACGACCTTAACAGCCAAAAGTTTGATGATAAAGAATAATGTGCTGAAAAAGAGAAGGCTTGAAACTGAAAAACGGATTGAGCAAACCATGAAGGGGGCTGTGGACAAATCACAAAGACAAAATCTACCTTCAAAGAATCCAAATGATTCAGTGTCTGCTGAAATCGTTAGCAAATACCTTACTCCTTACTTTAAAACCCTTGCGGACAATATTCTTCATCATCCTCGAATCTTAGATATTCTAAGATATTATCATATCTTTCATTATAAATATCCTCGATATTTCTGAAGACATCTTCATAACTATACTCATCTGAAATCAATTATCTCTTCGCGCTATCTATGTTACATCATAAAAGAAACTATTTTAGTCTCTAAATTCTGAAACCTTCGAGTTTAAAATATGAATGTTTTGAAGTAGTGTTAGGAACTGAAGCATGAGTTAGTATAATATAATGACACTTGATCAACGTGATTATATTATAGTAAGTCATGATGAGTTTCTAAATGGAACATGATGATTCACAGATCATAACGTCATCATGTGCCATGTTACACGACTCTTGTATTCTACTTAACCTCTAAACATATCAAGAAAATATTTTTCTTTATGATTCGGTCTTTTCCGGGATATTCTGGTAATTTGATAAATCAAATCATGCTATTACCTTTCCTTTCTGCTTTGTATATTATGATCATTCAAAACTCCATACCTACAAATTCTGGACCATTATTCGCTTGACTTGAAGTCGGGAAGAAGAAGAAAACATAGGCATGAAGCTCCGAAATAGAAATGGGAGTATAGATCGCAGCAAATAGGAGAGAGCATTAACTGTGGATGTCAATGATTATTGATAATGCTAAAAACGAACATATATTTCATAGCATTATTCCTCAAGAAAGACAAGCTTTTAGTTGCAATTGTTCTATTTATAAGTGATATTCGTTTAAATAATAAAAGGTGAAGACAAAAGACAGATTCGACAAATTGAAGACAAAAAGGTCCAAAGAGCTAAAAAGTACAAGATACAATTAAAAAGGTTCAAAATATTGATAAGGAACGTCTCAAAATGACAAAAGTACAAGTTGCGGAACGCAAAGTACGCGATTTAAAATAATACGCGAGGACGTCCGAAAATCCGGAACCGGGACCTGAGCCAAGAAGAAACGCCCGACGCAACGGACCAAAAATATCTAGTCTACTATGCACAAGAATATAATATAATATATATATAATTATATATAATTATATATTATATATATTATTATTATTATATTACGTCGACAAAGAAGAAAACAAAAGCATTTGGCTGGATCCAGGGTGGCCATGCGACTCGCATGGCCAGAAGCACAAAACCATGCGAGTCGCATGGTGTGAGATTGCTGGTCAGGTCCTATAAAAAGCCAGTTTTTCTGACGAGTTTAACACATCCTTTTTCTCTTCCTCTTCAACGTAAATATATTTATATTTATAATTTATATTTTAATTTTAATTATAATTCTAATAATAAGGGTATGTTAGCGAATGTTGTAAAGGTGTAAGTCGAAATTCTGTCCGTGTAACGCTACGCTATTTTTAATCATTGTAAGTTATGTTCAACCTTTTTACATTAATGTCTCGTAGCTAAGTTATTATTATGCTTGTTTAAAACGAAGTAATCATGATGTTAGGCTAATTATTAAAATTGGGTAATTGGGCTTTGTACCATAATTGGGGTTTGGACAAAAGAACGACACTTGTGGAAACTAGACTATGGGCTATTAATGGGCTTTATATTTGTTTAACTAAATGAAAGTTTGTTAATGTTAATATAAAGATTTACAATTGGGCGTCCCTATAAATTACCATATAAACTCGATCGGACACGATGGGCGGGGTATTTATATGTACGAATAATCGTTCATTTAACCGGACACGGGAATGGATTAATAGCCACTAGAATAATTAAAACAGGGGTGAAATTACATTCAAGGGTAATTGGTGTAATTGTTAACAAAGTAGTAAAACCTTGGTTTACACGCAGTCGATAACCTGGTGTATTCATTAAACAAAGTATTAAAACCTTGTTACAATTCGAATCCCCAATTAGTTGGAATATTTATCTTCGGGTATAATAATAATTTGACAAGGACACTTGCAATTTATATTTATGACTGATGGACTGTTATGGACAAAAACCAGACGGACATATTGAATAATCCAGGACAAAGGACAATTAACCCAAGGGCATAAAACTAAAATCAACACGTCAAATATCATGATTACGGAAGTTTAAATAAGCATAATTCTTTTATTTCATATTTAATTCTCTTTATTTTATATTTAATTGCACTTCTAATTATCGCACTTTTATTTATTGTTATTTAATCGCACTTTTAATTATCGTACTTTTTAATTATCGCAATTTTATTATTCGCAATTTCATTATCGTTATTTACTTTACGCTTTAATTTAAAGTCTTGTATTTATTTTATATTTTACATTAGGTTTTAACTGCGACTAAAGTTTAAAAATCGACAAACCGGTCATTAAACGGTAAAAACCCCCTTTATAATAATAATATTACTTATATATATATTTGTATTTTTATAAAAGTAAACTAATATAGCGTTGAGCTTTGTTTAAAGATTTCCCTGTGGAACGAACCGGACTTACTAAAAACTACACTACTGTACGATTAGGTACACTGCCTATAAGTGTTGTAGCAAGGTTTAAGTATATCCATTCTATAAATAAATAAATATCTTGTGTAAAATTGTATCGTATTTAATAGTATTTCCTGCTAAAATTTAATAGTATTTTATACCCCTCTGCTTTGACATCAAGTATTTTTGGCGCCGCTGCCGGGGAAATAACATTCGCCGAAGCGAAACGCCATATTTTTAATTTTTAAGTTATAATTAGTTTTTGTAAAATTTATATTTTTGTTTAAAAATTAAAAAGATAAAAAAAAAAAAAAATTAAAAAAAATAAAAAAAAAAGCTTTTAAAATCGAAAAAAAAAAAAAAAAAAAAGTATTTTAAGTATATTTTTAAGTTTTTCTTTTATTTTTACAAAATTATAAAGTATTTTAAGTTTATTTTTAAGTTTTTATTCTAATTATATATATATATTTTATTTAAATTTAAAACAGAAAATAAAAGAAATTAAATATAAAATAATACGTGACCCGTCATTTAAACCAGTCCAGTTGAACTGGTCCAGTTCAGTCATGCGACTCGCATGACCCCCCCCACTAAAACCATGCGACTCGCATGAAGGGTCTGACAGGGCCACATCCAACCCTAATTTCGCATTAATTACGGGGTATATTATATTATTATTAACTAAACCCTAATACTATTATTATTATTATAATTAAGTTTAATTTATTTAGTTATTTTTACTTTTATTTACTTTTATTAATTATTTACTTAATACTTTTATTATAAAATATAAAAATAATATTTTTATAAAATCTAATATTTTTATAACTTTTTATAACTTTTATATTTTGTCCCTTTTTAATCGTTGTAGCGTAATATTTATATTTTTCGCTCATATTTAATTTTAAACTTAGTTTTTGCTATAGTTATTTTTACTCCTAAATTTTTAGGCTTTGCCGTAGAATTCCTTAAGTGCTTTTTCTTTAGACTAAGATTTAGGTGCTTTAGAATTTTGCGACGCCTTTTTACGTTTTAGTTTCTTTTTAAGTTATTTTCATTTGGGATTTAGTTTTTCCTGTAAGCTTTAATATTTTTAGACCTTTTACTATGTACCAATTATCATTCCAATTAGTAATTTCAATTTGCGATTATAATTTTAAGTTAGTTGTAGTAATAAGGTTAAATTAGTTAAGTATTTTTAAGTTTTTATAAGTTTCTTTTATTTTTTCCGTCACTTTTTATTTTTCAACCATTTTTTTTCTTTTTCGACATTTTTCGACGCGCAATCTTTTTCTTTCTTATTTCTCGCTATTCTAGTTTTAGGACTTAGAATTTTTTCTATTTCTTATCTAAATTTCTTAAAATTACGAAAATTTATTTTAAGTGGTTAAATTAATAGACATCAAAATTTTCTGGTTCGTAGTAATAGTTGGATTTGTACGTGGACCGGGTTATTGGAGCCAAACAGTCCTCAATTATATTGAGACCAAACGAATCCTGCCCCTCTGCTGCATCTTTTGGCTATTCGAAACGTGGGCAAAATCAGAAAAGTCTATTGATTGGATAACTTATTATAATTTTTCTTTCCTTTTAAAAACTAATAGGATATTCAGTGAATGCACCGAGCAAGACGTTCACCACCGTTTGTACGTTCACCACCTGTAACTCGATCAAGACATCGTTTAACAAATATAACCGCCGTTGATTTTTCTTTAGAATCGTCATCCAGTCGACCAAGTACTTCAGTTCAAATTTCCGATAATCCAGTTTTTGAAACAAACCTCACAATTGAGAATCCAGAAAATATTCAGGAACGGTTCATAGATCCTGAACCACTAAACTTTCCTCCGGAACCACAAATCATTCAAACAGAGATTGTTGAGGAACGAACCATTAAATCAGAATCATCTAGTGATACCGATTCCACAAATTCAATTATGGAGAATCTGGAACCTTTAAGTATGGAAGACCGAATGAGAGCTAAACGCACTGGCCAAGGTCACGCAATCACTCATCCAGACATTAATGCGCCAGATTATGAAATCAAAGGACAAATTTTACACATGGTGACTAATCAATGCCAATTTAGTGGTGCGCCGAAGGAAGATCCAAATGAACATCTACGTACCTTTAATAGGATCTGCACACTATTTAAAATCCGAGAAGTGGAGGATGAACAAATATATCTCATGTTATTTCCCTGGACTTTGAAGGGAGAAGCCAAAGATTGGTTGGAATCATTACCTGAAGGGGCGATCGATACATGGGACGTTTTAATTGATAAATTTCTTAAACAATTCTTTCCTGCATCTAAAGCCGTAAGACTTCAAGCAGAAATTGTTACGTTCACACAGAAACCAAATGAAACTCTATATGAGGCGTGGACAAGATATGGAAAGTTGTTAAGAGGATGTCCGCAACATGGTTTAGACACCTGTCAAATAGTACAAATATTCTACCAAGGATGCGACATCACTACAAGGAAAGATATAGATATAGCAGCTGGTGGTTCTATTATGAAGAAAACCGAAACTGATGCTTACAAAATTATTGATAATACTGCTTCCCACTCGCATGAGTGGCACCAAGAAAAAGATATCATTAGATCATCTAAAGCAGCTAGAGCCGATTCTAGCCATGACTTAGATTCCATTTCCGCAAAGATAGATGCTGTGGAGAGACGAATGGAAAAGATGACTAAGGATATTCACTCAATACGAATTAGTTGTGAGCAGTGTGGAGGACCACATTTGACAAAAGATTGTCTCAGTATTGAATTAACAATGGAACAAAGAGAGAATATTTCATACATAAACCAAAGGCCTGGAAATAATTATCAGAATAATTATCAACCGCCAAGACCGATTTACAATCAAAACCAGAATTATAACCGAAATATTCCATACAACAACCAACAAGGTCCTAGCAATCAACAAGTATCCAATAATACTTACAATCAGCAAAGACCGAATTTTCAAAACAAACCACCACAACAAACCGATGATAAAAAGCCGAATTTAGAAGATATGATGACGAAGCTAGTTGAAACTCAAACACAGTTTTTCACATCTCAAAAACAAACAAATGAACAAAATGCTCAAGCATTTAGAAATCAACAAGCTTCTATTCAAAATCTGGAACAAGAAGTAAGTAACCTAGCAAGGTTAATAGGTGAAAGAAAACCGGGAAGTTTACCTAGTGATACAAATGCTAACCCCCGGAATGAAACAGCTAAAGCTATTACCACAAGAAGTGGTACAACACTTAAACCACCTGAAATACCTGTAACTTCTGATGAAACTATTCCTACTCCACAAGAACCACAACCAGATCAAGATAAGGAAAAAGAACCGGTAGTTGAAAAGGTTAATGAAGATAACACAGTTAAGGATAAACCTTATGTTAAACCATACCAACCACCACTTCCTTACCCGAGTAAAATGAAGAAAGAAAAACTTGAAGCCGAGCAATCCAAATTTTTGGATATGTTTAAACAAATAAATGTAAATCTTCCTTTCATTGATGTAATTTCAGGAATGCCAAGATATGCTAAATTCTTGAAAGATCTAATCACGAATAGAAAGAAAATGGAAGAACTCTCGGCTGTTACTATGAATGCTAATTGTTCAGCAGTGCTGTTGAATAAGATACCAGAAAAACTATCTGATCCAGGAAGTTTCACAATTCCATGTTTTCTGGGTAGTCTTAGTTCAATAGAAGCATTGGCAGACTTAGGTGCTAGTATAAATCTAATGCCGTATTCACTATACGCTAAACTAGACCTTGGAGAATTAAAACCAACAAGAATAAGCATACAACTAGCCGATCGATCAATAAAATATCCTAGAGGGATAATGGAGAACATGCTAGTTAAAGTTGGTACTTTAGTATTTCCAGTAGATTTTGTTGTTTTAGACATGGAAGAAGATTCTCAAGTTCCTCTCATATTAGGAAGACCATTCTTAAACACGGCTAAAGCAATGATAGACGTGTTCGGTAAGAAACTGACCCTAAGTATAGAGGATGAGAGTGTTACCTTTTCAGTTGATAGAGCAATGCAACAACCACAATCTGCAGATGATACATGTTATTATATTCAAACTATAGATGCACATGCAGAATTATTAGAAGAATTTCCAGAATTACAAGGAACAGGAGAATGTTCTTTAGGAGAAAGTAATGAACCAATTGATGAAGCTGAAATGTTAGCTACACTTATAGCTAATGGATATGAACCAACAACAGAAGAAATTCAAATGCTAAAAGAAGAAGACAGATATCGATATAAATCATCGATAGAAGAACCTCCGAAATTAGATTTAAAGCCACTTCCAAACCATTTGGAATACGCTTATTTACATGGTGAATCTGAATTACCTGTAATAATATCGTCTTCTCTTACTGAAAATGAGAAATCACAACTCATTTCTGTGTTGAAAGCTCATAAACCAGCCATTGCATGGAAGATTCATGATATTAAAGGAATAAGTCCTTCGTATTGCACACATAAAATCCTTATGGAAGAAGGTCATAAAACGTATGTGCAACGCCAACGAAGACTAAATCCTAATATGCAAGATGTAGTTAAGAAAGAGATTATTAAGCTGCTAGATGCAGGTTTGATATATCCAATCTCTGATAGTCCATGGGTAAGCCCAGTTCAATGCGTACCTAAGAAGGGTGGCATGACTGTCATTACAAATGAGAAAAATGAGCTTATTCCTACTAGGACTGTAACAGGATGGCGTGTATGTATTGATTATAGAAAATTAAATGACGCCACCAGAAAAGATCACTTTCCTTTACCTTTCATAGATCAAATGTTGGAAAGATTAGCCGGAAATAGTTACTATTGTTTTCTAGATGGATTTTCCGGATATTTTCAAATTCCAATAGCACCCGAGGATCAAGAGAAAACCACATTCACGTGCCCTTATGGTACTTTTGCTTACAAACGCATGCCATTTGGACTTTGTAACGCCCCTGCAACCTTTCAAAGGTGTATGATGGCAATTTTTCATGACATGATAGAAGAATGCATGGAAGTATTCATGGATGACTTTTCAGTCTTCGGTGATACATTTAAATCATGTCTAGTTAATCTGGAACGAATGCTAATTAGATGCGAAAAATCAAATCTAGTACTTAATTGGGAGAAATGCCATTTCATGGTTAAAGAAGGCATCGTTCTTGGACATAAAATTTCAAAAGAAGGAATTGAAGTGGATAGAGCTAAAGTAGATGTAATTGCTAAACTTCCACATCCCACCAATGTTAGAGGAGTTAGGAGTTTTCTAGGGCATGCCGGTTTTTACCGACGTTTTATAAAAGATTTTTCAAAAATTGCCACTCCTATGAATAAACTCCTAGAAAAGGATGCGCCATTCATCTTTTCAGATGAATGTATCAAATCTTTTAATATTCTTAAAGAAAAACTCACTAACGCACCGATCATGATAACACCAAATTGGAATCTACCATTTGAACTAATGTGCGATGCAAGCGATTTTGCAATGGGAGCCGTTTTAGGACAAAGGATTGAAAAACGATTTCAACCTATATATTATGCTAGTAAGACATTACAAGGAGCACAAACGAACTATACAACTACTGAAAAAGAACTCCTTGCTATTGTCTTTGCTTTTGACAAATTTCGATCATATCTCGTTCTAGCAAAAACGGTGGTCTATACCGACCATTCTGCTCTTAGATACCTATTTTCAAAACAAGATGCTAAACCAAGATTAATCCGTTGGATCTTACTCTTACAAGAGTTTGATATTGAAATCCGAGATAAAAAAGGAGCAGAAAATCTCGCCGCTGATCATCTTTCTCGTCTTGAAAATCCCGAATTAGAAGTTCTGAATGAATCGGCCATACAAGACAACTTTCCTGATGAATATCTATTGAAGATAGATTATAAAGAAATCCCATGGTTTGCAGACTATGCAAACTACTTAGTTTGTGGATTCCTTGAAAAAGGATTATCGTACCAAAGACGAAAGAAATTCTTCAGTGATATAAAACACTATTTCTGGGAAGATCCACATCTGTTTAAAAGTTGTCCCGATGGAATAATACGCCGATGTGTATTTGGAGATGAAGCTAGTAAAATTTTAAACCATTGTCACACAGGACCAACAGGAGGGCATTATGGGCCTCAACTAACAGCAAGAAAAGTTTATGAAGCTGGATTCTATTGGCCTACAATTTACAAAGACGCACACCTCCTTTGCAAATCCTGTGATGCATGTCAAAGGGCCGTAAGAATAAGTCAACGTGATGAAATGCCACAAAATGTCATCCAAGTATGTGAAGTATTTGACATTTGGGGTATTGACTTTATGGGTCCATTTCCAAAATCTCATAATAATCTATATATACTCGTAGCCATTGATTATGTATCTAAATGGGCGGAAGCACAAGCTCTCCCAACTAACGATGCACGAGTTGTAGTCAACTTTTTAAAACGTCTTTTTGCAAGGTTTGGAACACCGAAAGCTTTAATAAGTGATCGGGGTACTCATTTCTGTAATAATCAACTTGAGAAAGTTCTTAAAAGATATGGAGTAACTCATAAAATCTCCACCGCATATCATCCACAAACAAGTGGACAAGTTGAAAATACAAACCGAGCTTTAAAACGTATTCTAGAGAAAACCGTAGGATCAAATCCGAAGGAATGGTCCATTAAATTGGAGGATGCACTCTGGGCTTTTAGAACAGCCTACAAAACTCCAATTGGAACCACACCTTTTAGACTTGTTTATGGAAAAGCATGTCATCTTCCAGTAGAAATTGAACACAAAGCATTTTGGGCTTTGAAGACATGTAATCTTGATTTACATGAAGCCGGACGTCTACGATTAAGTCAACTAAACGAATTAGAAGAATTAAGACATGAAGCATACGAAAATTCGTTAATCTATAAAGAAAGAACGAAGAAATGGCATGATAAAAGAATCAGAAGTTCAAAAGAATTTAAAGAAGGAGACAAAGTTCTTCTTTTCAATTCACGATTCAAGCTATTTCCTGGAAAATTGAAATCAAGATGGTCTGGACCATTCATAGTCAAAAGAGTTTTCCCATACGGAACGATAGAATTGATAAATTCAAATGGGATTGAATTTAAAGTTAATGGTCACAGAGTTAAACATTACATACAGGGTCCGATGGAAGTCGACAACGAAGTTAATCACAATTTCGATACCACAGCTAACTAAGTGTGGGGAGAATCAAGTCTTTAAAGGATAATATGTATTTCTGTTAGAGTTAGATTGTCTGTTTTCGTGTA
This sequence comes from Rutidosis leptorrhynchoides, assembly GCF_046630445.1. NCBI lineage: Eukaryota > Viridiplantae > Streptophyta > Magnoliopsida > Asterales > Asteraceae > Rutidosis > Rutidosis leptorrhynchoides. The sequence goes on along the minus strand of NC_092333.1, from coordinate 700,369,744 downwards.
GTTCTAGAAAATGGAACACGTATGGTCTTTCCCTAGCAGACCCTAAAGAACTAGTCTTCTCCCCCCATTCTGAATTTTTATTTTTTTAGGTTTTTACAAAATGAAGACTGCCTGTGAATTAAACCATGGTCTAATGCTACACGCTTTGATCACTAAACGTAATAATGACATACTACCGAGTGAATTAGTATCAGTAATCAGAGAAAGAATGGACGGAGTTAGAAAAGGATCCAGATGCGAAGATAATAAGTTACAATTTGGTAAAGGAAAATCAAAATCCGCAGCGAAAAGAAGAGCACGACACCTAGAAAGATGTCACAAATGCGGAAAATGGTCACATGGAGGTAAATGTTCAAATAATCAAACCTATTCAAATACCGAATTTGTTACTTTATGCAGAGACGGACCGTTCATATGTTTAGAAGAAAAGACAATGAATGCTCGAGGTTACGCCTATGCAGCCATGGAAGACCAATTAAACCGACTATCTTATGAATATAATAGATCATATAACTAAGAAATCTATTTCACAGGTATGTCTGTACAGTTTTTATTTTTATTTTTATTTTTAACCTTTTGATAATAAACGCTAATTTGTTCGCTAAAAAGTATTAAATTGGTATTGAATAAAATTAGGTTTGGCGACCGAAATTATTGATATCCTTCAAAAATTTATTACATCACTGCGAAATTTAACGTTTATTCTTAAGGTATAAATATCTTTAATCAATCAAACCAAAATATTTCAAAAATTCGTCATGAGTTAAATTAGGTCTTGGAACCGAAATTACTTTACCGAAAAGAGGGGCGCATATTTTTGATAATATTTGATTGATTAAAGTGGGATAAAAAGAAAAAAAAAAGATTTTTAATTTTATTATGATTTTAATCTTAATATTTAAACCTTAAATTAATATTGTAAACTTTATAAAAACAATATATTTAAAATTGTAAATATTTGAAAAATTAATATAAGTTTGATATGAATTTATAAAATTTTAAAATTAAGTTTGGTGTAAATTTTTAATTTTTAAAATATTAATTTTTAATTGTATGCATTTCAAATTTTAAGTTTGGTGTGAATTTTTAATATTAATTTTGAATTCTATATTTAAGTTGTGTGAATTTAAAAACAAAAAATTTACTTTATCTCATTAAGTTAAGAATATGATTTTTAAAATTCGTCGTAAGTTGAAGACTAGGTCTTTGAACCGAAATTGCTTTACCCGAGGGAGGGACGAGAACTTTTATTATCATTATTTTTAATCTTATTGATTTAAAGTATGCCAAAAACATTAAAAAACCCAAAAATCTTAGCTTTTAAAACAATCGCTACAAAAAGACAAATTTTAAAATTTTGTCGAGGGACGGACTAGGGCATAGTCCCGAAACGACCTCGTCTTAAAAAGAAACAAAATTTTTAAAATTTTATTAAATTTTATGTTCTAAAAAGTTTAAGGTTTATATATAAAAAAAAAAAAAAAAAAAAAAAAAAAATACCTGGGAATTGACCCCCATGCGAGTCGCATGGGGATGGGCAGAAGGCCATGCGACTCGCATGGCCATAAAATACTGGACAGGATCAAAACTTTCAGCGAGCTGCTCTGTCTCTCACATTACACACACATATACACGAACCATCTCCAAAACCCTCTCAATTTTTCACCAATTTTCACCAAATTTCTTGCAAAACTTCACAATAATCATGCCTAGATTCAGTAGTCTCAACCCCTTCAGGAGAAAGGTAAAGATTTCACCCCTAATCTCTTTAAATTCGAATTTTTGTGTTCTTGAGCTAGAAAATTTATATTTTGATTTTGTTAAATTCAGGTGTAATTAGAGCTAAATTGTTGTTATATTATGCATGTATATCCTAGATAGAAGCTATTTAACATGAATTGAAGCTAAAAACTTCAAATTTTTAAGAATCTAGGGTTTGTGTTCTTGAGCAATTTGGGGCTTTTTGATATAAACAGGTTATGGCCGATTTTTGTCATGAATTGTTACTAAATTAAGTAGTGTAACATGTTTAGGTAGTTAATTGATCCAAACTTTGAGCCTAAACATGTTTTTGAGAATTAAAGTGGACTTTTTAAGTCTAAAAATTCATGAACTTGGATAATTTGATATAAAGGCCATTTGAAACTTGTTTCATTGCTAGTAGTGATTATTTTGGCATGTTATTTGAGATAAATACTTATGAACTTGATGTACATTTTTCGTATATGCTTATTTGACAAAGTGTAGACTTGACAAAAATATGAAAATGAGCACTAGTTTGATTTGAATGCCATGTAACAAGTGTTTAATTGCTATAATGATTATTGTTGACATGTTTAAGAGTTTAAATGTGATAAAACATTGTATACATTTTTCGTATGTAAAAATGTAGAATTGTTATTGTTAAGAAAATGTGTATAAAATGTGTTATGAATTGAACATGTCATCATAATTGTTTCAAGTTATTATTTTGTTAACACTAATGCATATTTGGATGCACAAATTTTGTGTTTAATGTGTTTTGCAGAAAGCCGATACTGGAGGTTCAGGAGCATCATCATCCAGGCAACCAGAGCCCGAACCGGAAATGTTTCATGAACAAGAACAGCATATGCAACAAGAAGAAGAAGAACAGGAGGAGCAACATATTCCATATCACGATCAAGATCAGTTATTCATGAATCAGTTTCGTCAATTCGCTCCACATCAAAGGATTCTGAGCTTAGACATTAATGAAGATCAGTTACACCCAAATCTGAGATTTGATCGGTGTTGGATAGAATATCCAGATTATCAAAAGAACATGCACATTCTCTACAATAAGGTTGTTGAAATGCCAAGGGCAATTGACTGGGTACCTTTGGAAACAGTTGACCTTGCCGAACCGATTCGGGGATTATTGGTGCAAAGGTATGGTAATTCTCAGTTTAACGATTGGATGCGCCTATTTTCCATTCGTAGAACCATATATAGGGAATGGTGTATAGAATTACTTAGTACTATTAAGTTAAACAGTGATGTTAGGAGGATAGATGATAGAAGCTTTATTAGATTTCTGTTAGGTGGACGCATGTACAGAATGTCCATGATAGATTTAGCCAGGGCCTTACAGATTTACACCCCTGCTGAACTTTTGAGCCCCGACTGTAATAGCCTGATTGCCCAAGGAGAAAGGGTAGATAGGGAATTTGATGTTAACGCTGTCTGGAGGCGTATGTCACACTTTAATGAATTTCACGCCAGTGGAAATCATACATACTTAGATATAGACAGAGCTGAACTCCGGGTGATTCATAGATTCTTAGCAAACACAATTACACAAAGGGGTAGGAATAAGGAGAAATTGACCGTAAACGATTTGTTCTACCTCAAGTGTATTAGAGACCCGAGGAGTTTCGTTAACATTCCCTATTGTGTTGGTTATTATCTCGCTAATGTAGTTTCGGGGATGAAATCGGGGAGTATTATAGGTGGTGGTATTTTCATTACTCTCATTGGAGAGTATTTAGGTGTAGATAAGCACCAAGGGGGTCCAATGAACGAAATAGAGGACGGAGGTGAAACTATAAGTTCAAACCTTTATCACGGTGCAAGGGTATTATTGATGAGACGTGGTCGGGTATATCGATACGAGGGACCTCAGCGACAGGTAGAGAGAGGTTCGGATGACGAGATGGAGGAGGCGAACAACATTATAGGAGTTGTTCGGGAGACTGCTCTTGATTTAGGCATTCGTATGGAGGATGAATACATGACGAACTATGATAGGCATATGCAGTACGAGGCATGGCAACGCCGGAATGACTACGAGCATTCCCGGCAACGAGAGCATGGCCGATGGGATTATCATCAGCGCCAAATTATAAGCCAGTTGCAGCCTGGCGAGATGTATTATCCGACCCGACCCGCATACTATCCCGCACATCAGCCAGAGATGAGACCACCCTATGATTCATATGATTATGACGCAGCATACCAGTACACCTATAATCAGCCATGGAACCCGGACGCGAACATGAATTGGGATCCCTATCCTAATTATCCTCCTAACCCACCTCCTGATCAGTAGAGATAAGTTGGTAATTTTTATTTTTATTTTTTTTAAAACACTTAACATTTTATTACGTTTATGTAATGTTTGATATTCTTATTATTATTGTGTACTAATATTTTTCTTATAGTTTGAAAGTGGGATGCCAAAGTTCCATTTCAAATTGCATGTATGATTATATTTGTATTGTATGTATTCTATTTTATGCACAAAACAGGGTAAAACAAAGCATTTTCAAAGACTGGCATTAAGTTCAGCAAAAGCAAGTAATTTTGACGACAATGATGCAAAATGTATGTGAAATAACAACAAGACGGAATGAACAAATGACGTGCACCATTTATCATTCAGCAAACAAACGCCAATATATTTGGAAACTTTGGTAAAAATTTAATCATTTTCACACAAATCACCCTCAATAATTTAAATTGTTACTGATTTCTTGCAAATGAGGGCATTGCAAGATCTTAAGTGTGGGAAGGGGTTAAATTCTTTCGGATTTTAAAAATTTTTATATTAAACACTTGGTTACCATTAAAAATACTAGTAAAGCAGTAGTTGTATTAGAATCTAGTGCTCTCTGATAAAAAAGAACAGCCCTAGTCTTATATACTGACTACCCAATTCTAGTAAAATTTTTCAAAATTTTCAATTAAATGAATTCAAAATCATGTTTATACATATTTATGAACGATAAAACTAGGTTTTAACACCGAAATTATTGTTACCTCGGAAAGGACATAAATTGAGAAACAAACTAAAATGTTAAAATTCATTTAAAATGGAATAGAGGACGATAAAAAGAAAAATAAAAAGCCAAGTGTGGGAAAATTTACCAAGATATTTTTAACATATGCCACATATATTTGTAACAAATAACTGAAAATACTTTTGCTTTGAACTAAACTAAACTGTTTTACCCGATGAAAGAAAAGAAGAGATGGATCTACACGATGAATCAATTCCATCATTAGAAGGAAGTAAAGTCTTCCGAAAAAGACACGCGCTTCTTGATTTAGGTCATGAAGTTGTCGTCCAGACCAGCTGTAGGTTGACGAAAAATCTAGAAAAGTCATCACTAAAATCAGCAGGAAATCCACGGACCTCAGCATCAAACAGGGTTGCCAAGTGGTCAGATTTATCCTAACCATGAGAAGGATTTATCTCGTACAATGGGGGGGCACCGTGCAAATTAGCAGGATAAGACTAATGAATCAGATCCCCAGAAAGGATAATCTCCTTAAAGATTAAAAATCAGCTTTTAAGACTGATATTACTCAATCCTAGAGATTGACCTTAAAGATTGAGAATTCAAACTCATGGAATTCAATGACATCTAAACTCGAGCTTGAACGAGAAAATATTTTGATCAAAATTATAAACCGATTTGTTTTCTGAAAACCCTATTTTCAATGCGTTCATTACCATTGAACGTAAAATCCTAGGAATTCACCTGGAATTCATTAGGTCACCTGAACTAAATCGGGTGTCAACCGTAAGAACGGTGGTTGCATAACATGGTCAAAGACAGGACCTTGTGCCAAACCGACAAATTATAAGGGTGAGCTTTACTATTGCTCCTACCAAGGATAGTAATTGCGTCCGACACGTTATAGGCCATAATCAAAAGCATGTCACGAGACATTGCCTTAACAGTTGCTTGTTCAACGCTTTCCTTTACAACCGGACGGTAGTTTACCGAAAGGTAATATACGGAACAAGTAAACTGGACGTGTTGCTTTCCAAATACAAGGTTAGCAAGTGGGTGACACAAAACCGCAAGTTTTGAGCTAAAATTTTCAAATCTGAAACCCACCAAACCCACAAAAATATTTTGCAAACACCGGTAAAGGGTTATTCCGGAAAACTTATCTAGGGTAAAAAAAAACTAGATTTCGAAAGATCAAATGTTTTCATAAAGATCCAATTTCCTTAATGGATCTAAATTTTTATAGTCATGTGGGACTGTAAACCATATCGTTACTACCATTGTTTATACCGCCGTATAGAAATCACTGATGTACAAAGTGTGAAGAATAAAGAAGTGATTCTAGTATTTCAAGACAATATTGCTTGAGGACAAGCAACGCTCAAGTGTGGGAATATTTGATAATGCTAAAAACGAACATATATTTCATAGCATTATTCCTCAAGAAAGACAAGCTTTTAGTTGCAATTGTTCTATTTATAAGTGATATTCGTTTAAATAATAAAAGGTGAAGACAAAAGACAGATTCGACAAATTGAAGACAAAAAGGTCCAAAGAGCTAAAAAGTACAAGATACAATTAAAAAGGTTCAAAATATTGATAAGGAACGTCTCAAAATGACAAAAGTACAAGTTGCGGAACGCAAAGTACGCGATTTAAAATAATACGCGAGGACGTCCGAAAATCCGGAACCGGGACCTGAGCCAAGAAGAAACGCCCGACGCAACGGACCAAAAATATCTAGTCTACTATGCACAAGAATATAATATAATATATATATAATTATATATAATTATATATTATATATATTATTATTATTATATTACGTCGACAAAGAAGAAAACAAAAGCATTTGGCTGGATCCAGGGTGGCCATGCGACTCGCATGGCCAGAAGCACAAAACCATGCGAGTCGCATGGTGTGAGATTGCTGGTCAGGTCCTATAAAAAGCCAGTTTTTCTGACGAGTTTAACACATCCTTTTTCTCTTCCTCTTCAACGTAAATATATTTATATTTATAATTTATATTTTAATTTTAATTATAATTCTAATAATAAGGGTATGTTAGCGAATGTTGTAAAGGTGTAAGTCGAAATTCTGTCCGTGTAACGCTACGCTATTTTTAATCATTGTAAGTTATGTTCAACCTTTTTACATTAATGTCTCGTAGCTAAGTTATTATTATGCTTGTTTAAAACGAAGTAATCATGATGTTAGGCTAATTATTAAAATTGGGTAATTGGGCTTTGTACCATAATTGGGGTTTGGACAAAAGAACGACACTTGTGGAAACTAGACTATGGGCTATTAATGGGCTTTATATTTGTTTAACTAAATGAAAGTTTGTTAATGTTAATATAAAGATTTACAATTGGGCGTCCCTATAAATTACCATATAAACTCGATCGGACACGATGGGCGGGGTATTTATATGTACGAATAATCGTTCATTTAACCGGACACAGGAATGGATTAATAGCCACTAGAATAATTAAAACAGGGGTGAAATTACATTCAAGGGTAATTGGTGTAATTGTTAACAAAGTAGTAAAACCTTGGTTTACACGCAGTCGATAACCTGGTGTATTCATTAAACAAAGTATTAAAACCTTGTTACAATTCGAATCCCCAATTAGTTGGAATATTTATCTTCGGGTATAATAATAATTTGACAAGGACACTTGCAATTTATATTTATGACTGATGGACTGTTATGGACAAAAACCAGACGGACATATTGAATAATCCAGGACAAAGGACAATTAACCCAAGGGCATAAAACTAAAATCAACACGTCAAACATCATGATTACGGAAGTTTAAATAAGCATAATTCTTTTATTTCATATTTAATTCTCTTTATTTTATATTTAATTGCACTTCTAATTATCGCACTTTTATTTATTGTTATTTAATCGCACTTTTAATTATCGTACTTTTTAATTATCGCAATTTTATTATTCGCAATTTCATTATCGTTATTTACTTTACGCTTTAATTTAAAGTCTTGTATTTATTTTATATTTTACATTAGGTTTTAACTGCGACTAAAGTTTAAAAATCGACAAACCGGTCATTAAACGGTAAAAACCCCCTTTATAATAATAATATTACTTATATATATATTTGTATTTTTATAAAAGTAAACTAATATAGCGTTGAGCTTTGTTTAAAGATTTCCCTGTGGAACGAACCGGACTTACTAAAAACTACACTACTGTACGATTAGGTACACTGCCTATAAGTGTTGTAGCAAGGTTTAAGTATATCCATTCTATAAATAAATAAATATCTTGTGTAAAATTGTATCGTATTTAATAGTATTTCCTGCTAAAATTTAATAGTATTTTATACCCCTCTGCTTTGACATCAATTATATAAAGATATAAGCAGAAACATCGAGATATAAGGGAAAATATAAAGCCTGACAACAAAACATAAATTACAAACCGTGTATATCAATAAGTATTACAACGTAAAGAGACGGGAGAACTAAAAACACTATAAAACCAAGAGTATAGTAGAAGTGAATAGATTCTTCCGGCGGCAGATGAAAAAGAAGAATGACAGATATGAAAGTTAGGAGTATATCAAGAATCAGAACTGGATGGAGCATATTGACGAATACTTTAAAGTATGAATTGAGGAAGAAAGAATATAAGATGTGAGCTGTGGAAAGAAGGAAACGAAGGGAGTGGATTTATAGTAAAATATCCGACAGAGCAATCGAAACAGATTATTGCATTTAACCAAAGAAGATCCTAATTTCCTTATTTACCGAAGAACCAAATCCTATTACGAAGATTTTCTCTAAATCCCTTGAAATCTGAAAATCCACCATGACTACGTCCAAAGTTAAATCTCTATCTTAACCCTTTGTGATAACTTCACTCGTACGCTTCACATAATCGAATTGTTTTATCTATATTAGTTAATAATGATAAAACTCTATTTATCCACTCATATTCGTCATAAAAACATTTTTATTGTTAGCCATGACGACCTTACTCAAATTTTGGGACGAAATTTATTTAACGGGTAGGTACTGTGACGACTCGAAAATTTCCGACCAAATTTAAATTTAAAATTTATATGATTTTGACCGATAATTCACGAACAAATATTTGTAACCAGACATGAATAAAAATATATAAAAATATATATATTTTATAATGTGATAAAAATATAATAATAACTTAGCCATAAAACGTTTAGATTTAAAATATTATTATATATATATATATATATATATATATATATATATATATATATATATATATATATATATATATATATATATATATATATATATATATTAAGACGATGATTTTAAGAAGCAAATGACCAAAACACTCAAATAAATAAGTTACACTTTGAGTGGGATAATTTTTCATTGATTTGAGTCTTGTTATTGATAAAGGTACATTACACGAAACGTAATGTACCAGTTTTCTCAGCGTACGAAAATGCGTTTGAAAAATCGGAACCGGTACTTAAGTCGAGGGTCAACGTACAATACATCGGTGTAAAAATTACAAATCAACTATGCACGAGAATATAATATAATATTTAATTAATTCTAAAGATTAAATATATTATATATTAAATAATATATATATATACATAAAAAAATGTGTCGGTAGAAGAAGTTAACATTTGTGAGCTGGATTTCTTAGGCCATGCGATCGCATGGCCATATAGGCTAAACCCATGCGATCGCATGGGGGGTTGGTGGCAGCCACATTCCTATAAATTGCACGATTTCTGATTCAGTTTTCATTTTCTTTCCATCTATCTTAAGTACTCCGTAAATTATTATTATTATTATTTATATTTATATTATTATTATTAATTAGTATTAAGATTATTATTATTATAGATTTTAATCTTAGTATTATTAGTATTATACATAAAATACTACGACGAAGTCATGAGCATGTTATTTCAAAACAAGTTTTCAAGCGGGATAGAGCTAAGGAAATTATGGGTTATAGCTATGGAGGTTATCGGTATTGTTCGGGGGTATGCTCGTGAGGTCAATCTAGTGTTTATCATTTCCTTCGCGTCTACGTACTTTCCTACAATATTGAATCACAATATTGATACGTGAGCATTCATATCTTATCTTTTATATATTAATAGTGTATCCATGTCTAGTGCTCGAGTATATATGTTTATGCATGCTTGTATGCTTTAATTTTGTAGTTAGATAGTTTATGATGAATCACGAATTTGATACATATGTTATTGATATAAAGTATATGATATGCATGTTTTTGGAAAGCTGGCGAAAAATTATTAACTTTTCATTTAAAAATCGCGTGATTTCGATGAACGGATTAAAAGATATGGTCAATTGAATTATGTTTGACGTTAATTGAAATTGTGTTTGAATATTTAAATTAATATTTAAACAACTTGTCTATGAGATTGATAAATTGGATTTTTAGATATTACTAATCGAGTAAATGAATTTCTATATAAGACACGTCTCGTCTTGTTGAACAATTGTCAAAGTTGACTGTCTTATCATATTTTAAAGCTTTATAAATACTATAATCTGATTTTTGAAGTATTGGAAAACTATATGAAAATCATGTTCGATTGCCATGATAATTCATATATAATATAGCTCCTGAAATAAATAATATTTTGAGTTTGATAAACTATAAATTCATTCAATTATCAAGACTTATAACATGTTAATAAACATGTATAGATTTAAAGATCATATTGGGTCAGGTTGACTTTTGTTAACTTTTACATGTCGGTCTCAAGCATTAGGATTGTGATACACTATGACCAGACCTAGCTTGTTAGATATGTATTGACCAACATATGTTCTCTAGGTTGAGATCTACGGTTATGTTTCATTCCGAGTTTCGGTCACATTTTGGTGAATGACCTTATGTGCTGCTAAGGTGAGTTTCATTTGCTCCCTTTTTAATTGCTTTTTTAATCTATATTTTTGGGCTGAGAATACATGCACTTTATTTTAAATACAATGGACACAAGTACATATTAAATTCTACACCGAGTTTGAATCGAAAATCCCTTAGCTTTGGTAACTAGTAACTTCCGGTTATAAGAACTGGTGGGCGCGAGTAGTTGTATATGGATCCATAGGGCTTGACACCCCCGTCTGTTCCAGGTATAGAAACCCTAGCCTGAACTATAAAACAGACATATGCTATTTGAGTTTAGTACATGTTGGATTGCGTGTATTGTACATGTTGGTTACATGTATGTTAAAACAGGGGTACTTATTAAAACGTTAAAGCATAGTTATCAGGGTGCTCAATCTTGTAGAATATTTTGATAAACGTTTCTGGATGAAACAACTGAAATCTTGTGATGCACCTTTATATACAGAATATGTGCAACATTAAAACTATGAACTCACCAACCTTTATGTTGACACTTTTAAGCATGTTTATTCTCAGGTTACTAGAAGTCTTTCGCTGTTTGCTTATACGTTATACAAGCTATGTGCATGGAGTCATACATGCTTTATTCAAGAAAACATTGCATTCACAAAATCAACACCATGTATCTTATTTTGACTGCGTTGTCAATGGGTGTAGTATTGTAAACTATTATATACGGTGATTGTCTATACGTAGAAATCATAGGACGTCGAAAACCTTGGATTTATATATTCATTTATGGTGTGCCTTTTTAAAAGAATGCAATATTTATAAAACGTATCATATAGAGGTCAAAACCTCACTATGAAATCAATGAATGATGTATTCGTCCAAGTGGATTTGGACGGGTCATCACACTTGAAGAGCACGGATGAGGAAGCGGGGTTTAAACAAATTTTTTTTCGATATTGTCAGCAAATTTCTACAACTAAGTGGTTGTAGCGTCATGTCTTATATCTTAACATCAAGTTATAAAATGCGTATTTAAACACACGACTCATAAACTGTGGCGAAACTAGGATTTGTTTTACCAGGGGCGGAATAGTTTTTTAAACCGTAGCAATTTTTTGGACAAAATTTGAAGATTTTGGGGCAAAAATTGGAGATTTTGGGGAAAAATTTGAAGGGTTTTGGGGCAAAAGTTGGAGATTTTGTCGTACCCCGTCCTAATCCATCTGGACGAATACATTATAGTTGGTTACATCGCAAGGTACTTGACCTCTATATGATACATTTTACAAACATTGCATTTGTTTTTAAAAGACAAACTTTCATTTCATCGAAAGTTGACAGACATGCATACCATTTCATAATATATCTAAACTATAAATGACTTGATAATATTCTTGATGAACTCGATGACTCGAATGCAACGCCTTTTAAAATATGCCATGAATGACTCCAAGTAATATCTCTAAAGTGAGCAAATGCACAGCGGAAAATTTCTTTCATACCTGAGAATAAACATGCTTTAAAGTGTCAACCAAAAGGTTGGTAAGTTCATTAGTTTATCATAAATAATCATTTCATCATTTTAATAGACCACAAGATTTTCATTTCCATTTCTCATAAAATTACGTCCCATGCGTAGAGACAAAAATATCATTTATATGGATTGAACACCTGATAACCGACATTAACAAGATGAATATAAGAATATCCCCTATCATTTCGAGAAATCCTTCGGACATGATAAAAACGAATTCGAAGTTCTAAAGCATCCGGTACTTTGGATGGGGTTCGTTAGGCCCAATAGATCTATCTTTAGGATTCGCGTCAATTAGGCGTGCACTAATTCTCAAAATTAGTGATGTTCCCTAATTCTTATGCTACCAAGCAAAAAGGGGCATATTCGGCTTCGATCATTCAACCATATAATGTAGTTTCGATTACTTGTGTCTATTTCGTAAAACATTTATAAAAATTGCGCATGTATTCTCAGCCCAAAAATATAAAGGGTAAAAGGCAAATGAAACTCACCATACTGTATTTTGTAGTAAAAATACATATGACTATATTGAACAAGTGTAGGGTTGGCCTTGGATTCACAAACCTATATCATTTATATATATATTAACACACATAATCGTAATCGAATAAATATATATTATTATTAATAATATGCTTGTTAAATTTTTTGTTATATAGATGTAGATATATTTAACTTACATATTTTATTTAACTAGTGTTTATCTTTCTTTATAACATGTTAATAATAATAATTTATTTTAGAATTTCTATATGATAAACTATATATGTATATATTAGTTGATATAATTTATATGTATATATTTTATTTTTTTATAAAATAGTAATTATAATAATAATACTAAAATAATATTAGTAATGATTAAAATAATGATAATGATAATAATAATAATAATAATAATAATAATAATAATAATAATTATTATTATTATTATTATTATTATTATTATTATTATTATTAATCATACTTATTAATAATAATGATAATACTAATAATTATATTAGTAATAATACTACTTTAAGAAAACAAGCAGGTTGCAGCTTCAAGAAAAATAAAAATGTCACAGCACAGATTCGAACCCGCAACCTCTCATTTAACCATTTTCTTTTAAATCACCAAACCATTAGTTTGTTTTAGTTTAAAATCATTCGATTAACTATTTAACATATGAAACTGTTTCCTTCATCATATGTCTATCCTTAACTTAAACTATCATCATCATAATCATAATCATATTTATCATAAAATCATATCATATTTAAACTTAATTATATTTTAAATCATAATTTAGTCTTATCTTCATATCTTAATCTTTATTTTAACACTTTTAATAATATTTAATCATAAAAGTGATTAAGAATGACAATATTAATATGTATACCTTAAATAATTTTGTGCTTTTGTATTGATATCAAACCAGGAACAGAACCCGTTGGATTTGCATGTCATGGCCCGAGTTATTAAGCCCAAAACATAATTCATTTAGTATAGTCCATTAGCTAGCAATTTGTTGGGCCTTAAAGAGTTTCAGTCCATTAACAGTTCGATGGCATCCTAAAAACAGTCAGTCCCCTTTATGTTTCCCGGTTCAATTCATCCCTAAATTCATTCGATCCCCAAATTTTCTTCCAGATTACTTTTGTAAAAATCAAATAACAACATCGAATGATCTTGTTTCCTAGATCCATGCTTAAGAAGTTTTGTGAAGGAATCAAGGCTAACAACAACAACAATAACAACAACAACTCCAATTTTGTTTAAGAACAATGGCGATGATGATGATGATGATGATGAACATGAAAGTCAGAAAATGAAATCTAATTCGGTTCAGGTACGGCTTCCTTCATAAAGTGTGTTTAGAATCTCCCATAGCATGCTCGTAATTAATCATTTGTTTTAGAAACACCTTATAATTCATGGATTGTAAGGTTGATCGAAAAGCTTTATATGTTGACTTTGAAATCTGGGATTTAGAAGTGTAAATTAATTGAGGTTAATACCTCACGAGACACAAATAAGCATCCATGAATCGAAATAAGTTATTAATTTAATTTGGTATTAAATCGTTTGGCTTTTGGGGTTTGAATTCGAATAGCAACAGGTGCACTAGCAGTTGTAGTGGCAGCAGTAGTTGTTGATATAGGTTTAATGATTTTTGGTTTGGCTTGATTGAAACGAAAAGAAGAAAGAAAGAAAAATAGAAGTGATTTTACAGAAATTTCGTTGCAGGTTGGTGAAAGTCGAAGGGTATAAATACAAGTGGTTATGGGTTTCATTCAAAGAAAGCAAACAACAATAATTATGCTTGATTACTCTAAGTTGTAGGTGCAGGTGGTGGAAAAGTGGCATGTGTAGTGACCCGAACTTTTCCATGTTTATATATATTAATTGAGATTGATATTTACATGATTAAATGTTTCCAACATGTTAAGCAATCAAACTTGTTAAGACTTGATTAATTGAAATATGTTTCATATAGACAATTGACCACCCAAGTTGACCGGCGATTCACGAACGTTAAAAACTTGTAAAAACGACATGACGATATATATATGGATATACATATGGTTAATATGAGATTATGATAAGTAAGTATCTCCATAAGTATATTAACAATGAGTTATATACATATAAACAAGACTACTAACTTAAGGATTTCGAAACGAGACATATATGTAACGATTATCGTTGTAACGACATTTAAATGTATATATATCATATTAAGATATATTAATATATCATAATATCATGATAATATAATAATTTAACATCTCATTAGATATAATAAACAATGGCTTAACAACATTAATTGAGATCGTTAACTTAAAGGTTTCAAAACAACACTTACATGTAACGACTAACGATGACTTAACGACTAAGTTAAAATGTATATACATGTAGTGTATTTAGATGTATTAAAATACTTTTGGAAGACTTCAAGACATATATCAAAACACTCATACTTAACGAAAATGGTTACAGTTACTTTCCCATTCTTTTCTTTCATCAAGAATTCTAGTCGTATTTTTACCCGTATTATACACAGCTTCAAAACGTACTTACTATGGGTATATACCAATAGGAACTAGCATGGGATTCCACTCTTGATTATGTCATGTATGACTAATCAATTTTAACTTCTACCATGAGCTAGTCAACTAACTAGAACTCCTTTTAACCCCACTCACCACTCACCAATTACCACTCATCATTCACTTCCAATTCTCTTTCTAATTCTCTCTCAACACACCCACACTATTATGAACGTATTTTTCCAGTAGTTAATCATCATCTTCATCAAAAATCACTTCAATAATCAAGCTATAATCATCATAGGAAGAACACTTCAAGAACACTTCAAAAATCCCTTCAAGTTTACTAATTTACTTCCAAGCTTTCTAATCCATTCCAAGTAATCATCTAAGATCAAGAAACCTTTGTTATATACAGTAGGTTATCTTTCTTATTCAAGGTAATATTCATATTCAAACTTTGATTCAATTTCTATAACTATAAACTATCTTAATTCGAGTAAAAATCTTACTTGAACTTGTTTTGTGTCATGATCCTACTTCAAGAACTTTCAAGCCATCCAAGATCCTTTGAAGCTAGATCATTTCTTATCACTTCCAGTAGGTTTACCTACTAAACTTGAGGTAGTAATGATGTTCATAACATCATTTGATTCATATATATAAAACTATCTTATTCGAAGGTTTAAACTCGTAATCACTAGAACATAGTTTAGTTAATTCTAAACTTGTTCGCAAACAAAAGTTAATCCTTCTAACTTGACTTTTAAAATTAACTAAACACATGTTCTATATCTATATGATATGCTAACTTAATGATTTAAAACCTGGAAACACGAAAAACACCGTAAAACCGGATTTACGCCGTCGTAGCAACACCGCGGGCTGTTTTGGGTTAGTTAATTAAAAACTATGATAAACTTTGATTTAAAAGTTGTTATTCTGAGAAAATGATTTTTATTATGAACATGAAACTATATCCAAAAATTATGGTTAAACTCAAAGTGGAAGTATGTTTTCTAAAATGGTCATCTAGACGTCGTTCTTTCGACTGAAATGACTACCTTTACAAAAACGACGTGTAACTTATTTTTCTGACTATAAACCTATACTTTTTCTGTTTAGATTCATAAAATAGAGTTCAATATGAAACCATAGCAATTTGATTCACTCAAAACGGATTTAAAATGAAGAAGTTATGGGTAAAACAAGATTGGATAATTTTTCTCATTTTAGCTACGTGAAAATTGGTAACAAATCTATTCCAACCATAACTTAATCAACTTGTATTGTATATTATGTAATCTTGAGATACCATAGACACGTATACAATGTTTCGACCTATCATGTCGACACATCTATATATATTTCGGAACAACCATAGAACTCTATATGTGAATGTTGGAGTTAGCTATACAGGGTTGAGGTTGATTCCAAAATATATATAGTTTGAGTTGTGATCAATACTGAGATACGTATACACTGGGTCGTGGATTGATTCAAGATAATATTTATCGATTTATTTCTGTACATCTAACTGTGGACAACTAGTTGTAGGTTACTAACGAGGACAGCTGACTTAATAAACTTAAAACATCAAAATATATTAAAAGTGTTATAAATGTATTTTGAACATACTTTGATATACATGTATATATTGTTATAGGTTCGTGAATCAACCAGTGGCCAAGTCTTACTTCCCGACGAAGTAAAAAATCTGTGAAAGTGAGTTATAGTCCCACTTTTAAAATCTAATATTTTTGGGATGAGAATACATGCAGGTTTTATAAATGATTTACAAAATAGACACAAGTACGTGAAACTACATTCTATGGTTGAATTATCGAAATCGAATATGCCCTTTTTATTAAGTCTGGTAATCTAAGAATTAGGGAACAGACACCCTAATTGACGCGAATCCTAAAGATAGATCTATTGGGCCTAACAAACCCCATCCAAAGTACCGGATGCTTTAGTACTTCGAAATTTATATCATATCCGATGGGTGTCCCGGAATGATGGGGATATTCTTATATATGCATCTTGTTAATGTCGGTTACCAGGTGTTCACCATATGAATGATTTTTATCTCTATGTATGGGATGTGTATTGAAATATGAAATCTTGTGGTCTATTGTTACGATTTGATATATATAGGTTAAACCTATAACTCACCAACATTTTTGTTGACGTTTAAAGCATGTTTATTCTCAGGTGAATATTAAGAGCTTCCGCTGTTGCATACTAAAATAAGGACAAGATTTGGAGTCCATGTTTGTATCATATTGTGTAAAAACTGCATTCAAGAAACTGATTTCGATGTAATATATTTGTATTGTAAACCATTATGTAATGGTCGTGTGTAAACAGGATATTTTAGATTATCATTATTTGATAATCTACGTAAAGCTTTTTAAACCTTTATTTATGAAATAAAGGTTATGGTTTGTTTTAAAAATGAATGCAGTCTTTGAAAAACGTCTCATATAGAGGTCAAAACCTCGCAACGAAATCAATTAATATGGAACGTTTTTAATCAATAAGAACGGGACATTTCAGTTGGTATCCGAGCATTGGTCTTAGAGAACCAGAATTTTGCATTAGTGTGTCTTATCTAGTTTGTTAGGATGCATTAGTGAGTCTGGACTTCGACCGTGTTTACTTGAAAAATGTTTTCTTAACAAATTTTGTTGGAAACTATATATTTTTAACATGTGAATATTATGTGATATATTAATCTCTTAACGCGTTTGATATTATGTGATAGATGTCTACCTCTAGAACAAGTCCCATTGACTCACCTAATAATAATGAAGAGTCAAATGTAAATTGGAATGATTCGTGGACTGATTCACAAGTTTCCGAAGAGGAACCGGAAGAAGAGTCGGAACCAGAAGAAGAATCGGAATCGGAAGAAGAATCGGAACCGGATGAAGAAATAGAACCGGTGGGGGAAATAATAAAACGGTTAAGTAAAAGAAAATCCTCAACCAACCGACCAAGGTTAATTATGGTCAATGGTGTTTCCGCTAAGGAAGCAAAATATTGGGAGGATTACCAATTCTCCGATGAATCGGATTCCGACGAGAATTCCGATGATGTTATAGAAATTACCCCAACTGAATTTAAAAAGGCAAAAGAAAATAATAAGGGAAAGGGCATAAAAATAGAGAAATCTAATTCCAACCCCGATGAACTTTATATGTATCGTCAACCCCCGAAGTCCTTAAGTTGTAACAATGACCCGGGAACCTCTAAACCACCAGGTTTTTCTAAACCAATGTGGAAAATAACGGCTCGTATTAGGGGAACATCATATATCCCTAGAAACTTGGGAAAACGAACCAAAACCAAAGAAGAAGAAACAAGCGAGTCGGAATAAGATAGTTGTATTCGTGTGGTGTAATATATGTAATATAGTGTGCTTATGCTTTATGATATATGTAAAAATTGCTTGTATTAATAAGTATTTTTTTTATGAATCTAACTCTTGTCTATTTTACAGTATAAAAACACAAAATGGATAGACAACCCAATATTTTAAGAGACCTACCCGGAGACATGATTGATGAAATCTTGTCTAGAGTTGGTCAGAATTCTTCGGCACAACTATTTAAGGCGAGATCAGTTTGTAATACATTCGAGGAACGTTCCAAGAATACCTTGGTTTATAAAAGGCTTTCGTTCGAAAGATGGGGGATATCACATTGGGAAATCCATAAGTTACGATGTGTTTACTTTGACGCATATATTGCGGGGAACCCAAATGCTATTTTACGCAATGGGTTAAGAAATTATTTTGACTCAATATATCCGAATATTGGACTTCGTGATTTAGAAAAAGCGGCTAACATGCAACATAAAGAAGCATGTTATGCTTACGGATTAGTAATGTTCGCTTCTCACCAAAGTGAGAACAAGAACATCGGCCTACAACTATTAAACAAAACGTTCCCACAAGTGACGGAGTCGGTAATTGGGGTAAGAAATGAGGTTTTTAGATTGTTACGGGACTGTTGGACATTACGTAACCCTCGTCCCTTTGACGACGTTACAACACGCTGTCTTATCAACGGCCATAACGGTTATGTTCCACAAGACCAAGGATGGGAAGTAGTCCTAGTAAAACCAGAATGCATGACTTGTTTCTGGACGTATGAATTACGTGTCTTTATTGCCTTTGCTGAACGACTTGTGTACTAGCTAGAATTATCTTCACAACTATCTTGTATCAAAGTTATTGTGTGCTATATTTCATGCTTTATGTAAAATAAGCGGTATTGTAAGTTTGTAAAATATTGTATAAAAGTTTGAACGCGAAATATTATTATAATCAGTTTTTCATATAGAATTGTAGTAGTTGAATTGTATATTAGCTACTAAGTATGAACTTAACAGGTAGGTGCTACCCGAATTTAAATTTATAAAACGCTAATATGAAGAAAAAGCTTTTATAAATGAGTTCATATTATGCTACGAAATACTATTAACTACTCTTAATATTCTGTATGATTAACTTGTTCCATTTGACTATTTTGAAGGAAATGGCACCGACTACTCGACACACTGTAAATATGAATGAAGAGGAATTCCGTACTTTTCTAGCTTCAAACATAGCCGCAGTACAGGCTGTGCTACATACCAACAATAACCTTGGATCTAGTAGTACAGGAAATCGTGTAGGATGCACCTACAAAGAATTCACTGCCTGCAAACCTTTAGAATTTGATGGAACCGAAGGACCGATCGGATTGAAACGGTGGACCGAGAAGGTCGAATCGGTGTTTGCCATAAGTAAGTGTACTGAAGAGGACAAAGTAAAGTACGCTACGCATACCTTCACAGGTTCTGCGTTAACATGGTGGAATACCTATCTAGAGCAAGTGGGACAAGACGATGCGTACGCACTACCGTGGTCAGCATTCAAGCACTTGATGAACGAGAAGTACCGTCCCAGAACTGAGGTCAATAAGCTCAAGACAGAACTTAGAGGGTTACGAACCCAAGGATTTGATATTACCACGTACGAAAGACGATTCACAGAATTGTGCCAATTGTGTCTGGGAGCATTCGAAGATGAGGAAGAGAAGATCGACGCGTTTGTGAAAGGATTACCGGAAAGAATCCAAGAAGATATAAGTTCACACGAGCCCGCCTCCATACAACAGGCATGTAGAATGGCTCACAAACTAGTGAACCAAATTGAAGAAAGAATTAAAGAACAGACTGCTGAAGAGGCCAATGTGAAGCAAGTCAAAAGAAAGTGGGAGGAAAACGGTGATAAGAATCACCAATACAACAACAACAGCAATTACAACAATAATCGCAACAATTATCCCAACAATCGCAACATCAATCGCAACTACAACAAACGGCCCAACAACAACAACAACAACAACAACAACAACAACAACAACAACAACAACAACAACAATAGCAACTACAACAATCATCCCAATAACAATAATAACCGCAACAACAACAACAATCAGAAACAGCTATGCCAAAGGTGTGAAAAGTATCACTCGGGGTTCTGCACCAAATTTTGCAACAAGTGTAAAAGAAATGGTCATAGCGCGGCGAAGTGTGAGGTCTACGGACCAGGGGTTAATAGAACGAAAGGAACAAATGGTGCCGGAACGAGTAATGGCGGAGCAAGTAGTGTCGGAGCAAGTTATGCCAATGTAGTTTGTTATAAATGTGGAAAACCGGGCCACATTATTAGAAATTGCCCAAACCAGGAGAACACGAATGGACAAGGCCACGGAAGAGTTTTCAATATTAATGCGGCAGAGGCACAGGAAGACCCGGAGCTTGTTACGGGTACGTTTCTTATTGACAATAAATCTGCTTACGTTTTATTTGATTCGGGTGCGGATAGAAGCTATATGAGTAGAGATTTTTGTGCTAAATTAAGTTGTCCATTGACGCCTTTGGATAGTAAATTTTTACTCGAATTAGCAAATGGTAAATTAATTTCAGCAGATAATATATGTCGGAATCGAGAAATTAAACTGGTTAGCGAAACATTTAAGATTGATTTGATACCAGTAGAGTTAGGGAGTTTTGATGTGATAATCGGTATGGACTGGTTGAAAGAAGTGAAAGCAGAGATCGTTTGTTACAAAAATGCAATTCGCATTATACGAGAAAAAGGAAAACCCTTAATGGTGTACGGAGAAAAGGGCAACACGAAGCTACATCTTATTAGTAATTTGAAGGCACAAAAACTAATAAGAAAAGGTTGCTATGCTGTTCTAGCACACGTCGAGAAAGTACAAACTAAAGAAAAGAGCATCAATGATGTTCCCATTGCAAAAGAATTTCCCGATGTATTTCCGAAAGAATTACCGGGATTACCCCCACATCGATCCGTTGAATTTCAAATAGATCTTGTACCAGGAGCTGCACCAATAGCTCGTGCTCCTTACAGACTCGCACCCAGCGAGATGAAAGAACTGCAAAGCCAATTACAAGAACTTTTAGAGCGTGGTTTCATTCGACCAAGCACATCACCGTGGGGAGCTCCTGTTTTGTTTGTCAAGAAGAAAGATGGTACATTCAGGTTGTGTATCGACTACCGAGAGTTGAACAAACTTACCATCAAGAACCGCTACCCACTACCGAGAATCGATGACTTATTTGATCAACTACAAGGCTCGTCTGTTTATTCAAAGATTGACTTACGTTCCGGGTATCATCAAATGCGGGTGAAAGAAGATGATATTCCAAAGACTGCTTTCAGAACACGTTACGGTCATTACGAGTTTATGGTCATGCCGTTTGGTTTAACTAATGCACCAGCTGTGTTCATGGACCTTATGAACCGAGTGTGTGGACCATACCTTGACAAGTTTGTCATTGTTTTCATTGATGACATACTTATTTACTCAAAGAATGACCAAGAACACGGTGAACATTTGAGAAAAGTGTTAGAAGTATTGAGGAAGGAAGAATTGTACGCTAAGTTTTCAAAGTGTGCATTTTGGTTGGAAGAAGTTCAATTCCTCGGTCACATAGTGAACAAAGAAGGTATTAAGGTGGATCCGGCAAAGATAGAAACTGTTGAAAAGTGGGAAACCCCGAAAACTCCGAAACACATACGCCAGTTTTTAGGACTAGCTGGTTACTACAGAAGGTTCATCCAAGACTTTTCCAGAATAGCAAAACCCTTGACTGCATTAACGCATAAAGGGAAGAAATTTGAATGGAAAGATGAACAAGAGAAAGCGTTTCAGTTATTGAAGAAAAAGCTAACTACGGCACCTATATTGTCATTGCCTGAAGGGAATGATGATTTTGTGAT
Organism: Rutidosis leptorrhynchoides; assembly: GCF_046630445.1. Taxonomy (NCBI): domain Eukaryota; kingdom Viridiplantae; phylum Streptophyta; class Magnoliopsida; order Asterales; family Asteraceae; genus Rutidosis; species Rutidosis leptorrhynchoides. The sequence continues at coordinate 700,347,231 of NC_092333.1, read as the reverse complement.
TTATTGTGACGCATCAAAGCAAGGTCTCGGTTGTGTATTAATGCAACGAACGAAGGTGATTGCTTATGCGTCTAGACAATTGAAGATTCACGAGCAAAATTATACGACGCATGATTTGGAATTAGGCGCGGTTGTTTTTGCATTAAAGACTTGGAGGCACTACTTATATGGGGTCAAAAGTATTATATATACCGACCACAAAAGTCTTCAACACATATTTAATCAGAAACAACTGAATATGAGACAGCGTAGGTGGATTGAACTGTTGAATGATTACGACTTTGAGATTCGTTACCACCCGGGGAAGGCAAATGTGGTAGCCGATGCCTTGAGCAGAAAGGACAGAGAACCCATTCAAGTAAAATCTATGAATATAATGATTCATAATAACCTTACTACTCAAATAAAGGAGGCGCAACAAGGAGTTTTAAAAGAAGGAAATTTAAAGGATGAAATACCCAAAGGATCGGAGCAGCATCTTAATATTCGGGAAGATGGAACTCGGTATAGGGCTGAAAGGATTTGGGTACCAAAATTTGGAGATATGAGAGAAATGGTACTTAGAGAAGCTCATAAAACCAGATACTCAATACATCCTGGAACGGGGAAGATGTACAAGGATCTCAAGAAACATTTTTGGTGGCCGGGTATGAAAGCCGATGTTGCTAAATACGTAGGAGAATGTTTGACGTGTTCTAAGGTCAAAGCTGAGCATCAGAAACCATCAGGTCTACTTCAATAACCCGAAATCCCAGAATGGAAATGGGAAAACATTACCATGGATTTCATCACTAAATTGCCAAGGACTGCAAGTGGTTTTGATACTATTTGGGTAATAGTTGATCGTCTCACCAAATCAGCACACTTCCTGCCAATAAGAAAAGATGACAAGATGGAGAAGTTAGCACGACTGTATTTGAAGGAAGTCGTCTCCAGACATGGAATACCAATCTCTATTATCTCTGATAGGGATGGCAGATTTATTTCAAGATTCTGGCAGACATTACAGCAAGCATTAGGAACTCGTCTAGACATGAGTACTGCCTATCATCCACAAACTGATGGGCAGAGCGAAAGGACGATACAAACGCTTGAAGACATGCTACGAGCATGTGTTATTGATTTCGGAAACAGTTGGGATCGACATCTACCGTTAGCAGAATTTTCCTACAACAACAGCTACCATTCAAGCATTGAGATGGCGCCGTTTGAAGCACTTTATGGTAGAAAGTGCAGGTCTCCGATTTGTTGGAGTGAAGTGGGGGATAGACAGATTACGGGTCTGGAGATTATACAAGAAACTACCGAGAAGATCATCCAAATTCAACAACGGTTGAAAACCGCCCAAAGTCGACAAAAGAGCTACGCTGACATTAAAAGAAAAGATATAGAATTTGAAATTGGAGAGATGGTCATGCTTAAAGTTGCACCTTGGAAAGGCGTTGTTCGATTTGGTAAACGAGGGAAATTAAATCCAAGGTATATTGGACCATTCAAGATTATTGATCGTGTCGGACCAGTAGCTTACCGACTTGAGTTACCTCAACAACTCGCGGCTGTACATAACACTTTCCACGTCTCGAATTTGAAGAAATGTTTTGCTAAAGAAGATCTCACTATTCCGTTAGATGAAATCCAAATCAACGAAAAACTCCAATTCATCGAAGAACCCGTCGAAATAATAGATCGTGAGGTTAAAAGACTTAAGCAAAACAAGATACCAATTGTTAAGGTTCGATGGAATGCTCGTAGAGGACCCGAGTTCACCTGGGAGCATGAAGATCAGATGAAGAAGAAATACCCGCATCTATTTCCAGAAGATTCGTCAACACCTTCAACATCTTAAAATTTCGGGACGAAATTTATTTAACGGGTAGGTACTGTAGTGACCCGAACTTTTCCATGTTTATATATATTAATTGAGATTGATATTTACATGATTAAATGTTTCCAACATGTTAAGCAATCAAACTTGTTAAGACTTGATTAATTGAAATATGTTTCATATAGACAATTGACCACCCAAGTTGACCGGCGATTCACGAACGTTAAAACTTGTAAAAACGACATGACGATATATATATGGATATACATATGGTTAACATGAGATTATGATAAGTAAGTATCTCCATAAGTATATTAACAATGAGTTATATACATATAAACAAGACTACTAACTTAAGGATTTCGAAACGAGACATATATGTAACGATTATCGTTGTAACGACATTTAAATGTATATATATCATATTAAGATATATTAATATATCATAATATCATGATAATATAATAATTTAACATCTCATTAGATATAATAAACAATGGCTTAACAACATTAATTGAGATCGTTAACTTAAAGGTTTCAAAACAACACTTACATGTAACGACTAACGATGACTTAACGACTCAGTTAAAATGTATATACATGTAGTGTATTTAGATGTATTAAAATACTTTTGGAAGACTTCAAGACATATATCAAAACACTCATACTTAACGAAAATGGTTACAGTTACTTTCCCATTCTTTTCTTTCATCAAGAATTCTAGTCGTATTTTTACCCGTATTATACACAGCTTCAAAACGTACTTACTATGGGTATATACCAATAGGAACTAGCATGGGATTCCACTCTTGATTATGTCATGTATGACTAATCAATTTTAACTTCTACCATGAGCTAGTCAACTAACTAGAACTCCTTTTAACCCCACTCACCACTCACCAATTACCACTCATCATTCACTTCCAATTCTCTTTCTAATTCTCTCTCAACACACCCACACTATTATGAACGTATTTTTCCAGTAGTTAATCATCATCTTCATCAAAAATCACTTCAAGAATCAAGCTATAATCATCATAGGAAGAACACTTCAAGAACACTTCAAAAATCCCTTCAAGTTTACTAATTTACTTCCAAGCTTTCTAATCCATTCCAAGTAATCATCTAAGATCAAGAAACCTTTGTTATATACAGTAGGTTATCTTTCTTATTCAAGGTAATATTCATATTCAAACTTTGATTCAATTTCTATAACTATAAACTATCTTAATTCGAGTAAAAATCTTACTTGAACTTGTTTTGTGTCATGATCCTACTTCAAGAACTTTCAAGCCATCCAAGATCCTTTGAAGCTAGATCATTTCTTATCACTTCCAGTAGGTTTACCTACTAAACTTGAGGTAGTAATGATGTTCATAACATCATTTGATTCATATATATAAAACTATCTTATTCGAAGGTTTAAACTCGTAATCACTAGAACATAGTTTAGTTAATTCTAAACTTGTTCGCAAACAAAAGTTAATCCTTCTAACTTGACTTTTAAAATTAACTAAACACATGTTCTATATCTATATGATATGCTAACTTAATGATTTAAAACCTGGAAACACGAAAAACACCGTAAAACCGGATTTACGCCGTCGTAGCAACACCGCGGGCTGTTTTGGGTTAGTTAATTAAAAACTATGATAAACTTTGATTTAAAAGTTGTTATTCTGAGAAAATGATTTTTATTATGAACATGAAACTATATCCAAAAATTATGGTTAAACTCAAAGTGGAAGTATGTTTTCTAAAATGGTCATCTAGACGTCGTTCTTTCGACTGAAATGACTACCTTTACAAAAACGACTTGTAACTTATTTTTCCAACTATAAACCTATACTTTTTCTGTTTAGATTCATAAAATAGAGTTCAATATGAAACCATAGCAATTTGATTCACTCAAAACGGATTTAAAATGAAGAAGTTATGGGTAAAACAAGATTGGATAATTTTTCTCATTTTAGCTACGTGAAAATTGGTAACAAATCTATTCCAACCATAACTTAATCAACTTGTATTGTATATTATGTAATCTTGAGATACCATAGACACGTATACAATGTTTCGACCTATCATGTCGACACATCTATATATATTTCGGAACAACCATAGACACTCTATATGTGAATGTTGGAGTTAGCTATACAGGGTTGAGGTTGATTCCAAAATATATATAGTTTGAGTTGTGATCAATACTGAGATACGTATACACTGGGTCGTGGATTGATTCAAGATAATATTTATCGATTTATTTCTGTACATCTAACTGTGGACAACTAGTTGTAGGTTACTAACGAGGACAGCTGACTTAATAAACTTAAAACATCAAAATATATTAAAAGTGTTATAAATGTATTTTGAACATACTTTGATATACATGTATATATTGTTATAGGTTCGTGAATCAACCAGTGGCCAAGTCTTACTTCCCGACGAAGTAAAAAATCTGTGAAAGTGAGTTATAGTCCCACTTTTAAAATCTAATATTTTTGGGATGAGAATACATGCAGGTTTTATAAATGATTTACAAAATAGACACAAGTACGTGAAACTACATTCTATGGTTGAATTATCGAAATCGAATATGCCCTTTTTATTAAGTCTGGTAATCTAAGAATTAGGGAACAGACACCCTAATTGACGCGAATCCTAAAGATAGATCTATTGGGCCTAACAAACCCCATCCAAAGTACCGGATGCTTTAGTACTTCGAAATTTATATCATATCCAATGGGTGTCCCGGAATGATGGGGATATTCTTATATATGCATCTTGTTAATGTCGGTTACCAGGTGTTCACCATATGAATGATTTTTATCTCTATGTATGGGATGTGTATTGAAATATGAAATCTTGTGGTCTATTGTTACGATTTGATATATATAGGTTAAACCTATAACTCACCAACATTTTTGTTGACGTTTAAAGCATGTTTATTCTCAGGTGAATATTAAGAGCTTCCGCTGTTGCATACTAAAATAAGGACAAGATTTGGAGTCCATGTTTGTATCATATTGTGTAAAAACTGCATTCAAGAAACTGATTTCGATGTAATATATTTGTATTGTAAACCATTATGTAATGGTCGTGTGTAAACAGGATATTTTAGATTATCATTATTTGATAATCTACGTAAAGCTTTTTAAACCTTTATTTATGAAATAAAGGTTATGGTTTGTTTTAAAAATGAATGCAGTCTTTGAAAAACGTCTCATATAGAGGTCAAAACCTCGCAACGAAATCAATTAATATGGAACGTTTTTAATCAATAAGAACGGGACATTTCAGCATGGTGGTGATAGTTTACGGCCAAAACAGAAACAGAAAGAGAACCTTTAGTAGTAGATGTAACGATGGAGGGTTTGAGGTGATTTCAAACAGAAAACGCGAGAATTGGTGATTGTAGTGGCTGGTTCTCGGCGGAAGAGGTTGAGGGTGTTCGATGAGCAGGTTGTGGGGTGATGTATGATGTTGGAAGGCTTTGGTGATGGTGGGACTTCAACACAGAAACGATATAACTCAGCCGTAGTCAGCTTCAATGGTGGTTTGATGTTTGTGTTTGTAATTAATAGCAAAAAAAAATATGTATGTGGATGGTAAGCTTGTTAAGCACTAGGAGTACCACAAGGAAATTTAGATTGTGATCTATTATATGCACAAACGTATTATTATAATAACTTTTCATAATAATTGTACATGTGGGCAAAAACAAAATGATAAAAGTAGTAGTTAATTGATAATTGATCAAAGTGGGTTTTCTCTGTATCTAGAGCATATGTAATAATATATAGATTTTAGAGAGAAAGGGATGATGGAACTTGAGTTTGACAGGAAACAAATTAGTACCAGTCAAGGAGTAAAACAAATTGAGTGAGGATTGATTGAAATAAAAAAATGGTCTATCAATATGCAGTATATGTATATTCGATATATCGATAGAATTTAGACAACACTAACTAACACGGTAAAACCTATTCACAAATTAATAATAATATAATAATAACAATTAATATAATAATGTATTTAAGTAAAAAAAATATCAAACGTGAAATGAGTTTTACAATCATCTAATATTTATTTTTAATATACTTTATTTATATATGTAGATATATTCTAAATAATAATTATTATAATATCCTATTTTTATTTTACTTTACATAATTAATGTTTATGACAACAACATATAATATTTCAAATTATATTTCCAATTAATATTTTTTTATATACACACATATCTATTTACAAATAGTTATTCATGAATCGTCGAAAGTAGTCACAAGTTAAATGATATAATTAAACAGTTCAAAATTTTTGAGATACAACCTAACAGACTTTGCTTATCATGTCAAAATCATATAAATATTAAGTTTAAATTTGATCGGAAATTTTCGGGTCGTCACAGTACCTACCCGTTAAAGAAATTTTGTCCCGAAATTTGATATAGGTCGTCATGGCTGACGATAAAAATGTTTTCATGACGAATATGAGTTGATAAATAGAGTTTTATCATCATTGAATAATATGGATAAAATGATTCGATTACGTGAAGCGTACGAGTGAAGCTGTCACAAAAGATTGGAATAAGGTAATTGATATTCGTCTTTACTTTTGACGTACTTACGTTTGAATTTCCGGAATTCGAGGAATTTAAAATAAAATCTTGGAAATCTATAAGATCTGATTCCTCGGAATTTATGGAAATTATGATCTCTATAATTAAATGCGATCATCTGTCTTGATTACTTTGTCTGATATTTTAACTATAAATGAACTTGTTCCATTCCATTACTTCCCACCACTCCCATTTTTTCTATATTTTAATTCAAACTTTCAAATCATCAGTTAATATGTTTCATCCAGTTTTAATTCTGGATATATTCCTGACTTTCATATCGATCATTCTCCTTTTTCATCTACTACCGGAGGAATCTGTTTACTTCTACTACGCTCTTGGGTTTATTGTGTTTATCATACTCCCGTACCTTTATATTGTTATTCGTATTAATGTACACGGTTTGTGATTTCTGTGTTGTTGTTGAGTTTTATATCTTCCCTTATGTTTCGGAGCTCTTTGTCTTTTTATTCTCTTCTCGACCTCTAGTAAAGCGAGTTGTGACGACCCGAAAATGTCCGACCAAATTTAAACTTGATCTTTATAAGTTTCCGACACGATAAGCAAAGTCTATAATGTTGAGTCTCGAAAATTTTGGAACAGATTCCATGAATGCATTTACCTTTTGACTATTCCCGACGATTCACGAACAATTGTTTGTAAATAAATATTTATAGATATATAAATGTAAGTATATATAATAAATTGAAATTATAAAATAAACATTAGAATTAAATATGTAAATTAAGATACAAAATAATTATGTGTAATTTAAAATGGATTTATATATAATTCCACATGATTATTATTAATAATTATTACAACAACAACAACAAAAACAAAACCCAATACCACATAAGTGGTGTATGGGGGAGGTGAGATGTAGACAATTCTTCCCCTATCCGAGAATAAAGACAAGTCATTTCTCCACCCAGAGTGAAAACACTCTCCAAAGTAGAGAAAGTCATCCCTCTCTCTATTCGACGGATAGAGAGATTGCTTCCGAGTGGACCTCCGGCCAATAAGTAGAAAAAAATTTTAAAAAAATAAAATAAAATTAAAAATAAAATTGAGACGCCATGAAAATGGTAAAATCAAATTTCCATGGGTTTTAAATCCTGCCTGAAATAATAATATTAATAATTATTATATTATAATATATGTAAAATATATATTTAGATATTCAATAAGTGTTATCATGTAATATATAATCTAATTATTAAATATTACATAATTAATAAAATATATTAAATGTAATTACAAGTTAAAAATATAAGTACTATATTATTATTACTTTCATTAAAAATAAATATTAATATTAATATCAATATTAATAATATTATTATATATAACCTATAAATATAAAATTTGAAGTGTAAAAACTGTTATATTATTATGATTTTTATTATCGTTAATAATATTAATATTATTATGATTAGTAGTACTAGTGTTAATAATATTATTATTATCATTTTTATTATCACTAATAATTATTATTATAGGTATTATTAATTAATGTTATTATTGTCATGTTTGTTATTATTATTAATATCACGATTTGTATTATTATCATTTTTATAGTTAATATCATTATTATTATGCATTATTATTATAATTACTATTATTAGTTATTATTATTGATATTATTAATTAATCTATTTAATATTAAAATTTATTATATACGAATTAAAACACTGATATATACCAAAGCAGTTTTACATCACTATCTGGCTTTTTAAAATGTCTATTAAATTACCTCATCAACTCCATTGATAATTGATAGTACAAATCAATTTCCGATCTAATTTCAACATCGGACTGTAGTTATTTTTGTCATTTGTTTAAGTTTTATTACTAGTCCATATCAACTTGCATTACAAACCAAAGTTTATCAAATCATCTTTATGGACAGCAAATATTCGATTACCAACTATATATGAGGATATCTACAAATACAAATAGAATTTAAAAACAAAAAAAAAATAAAGAACACCCATATATAACAATCACCATCAAATTTATTCAAACTGCTGCAATATACTTTCTTCTCTTGATCATCATCCACAACCAACTTAAACCTACACCCGCCATCTTAGACATCACCAACGAAACTCATCTATAACACTACCATCATAACCATGTCAAATGATACTCGTTGATGTCTTGCCGTTTCTGTTCCTTGATACAAACAACCACCAGGTACCCCTTTACTCTTTATATCCATCTCTTCTATTCTTAACCAAACCAAACACGATTAAACCAAACCATCTTACATTCGGTCTTCTGCTGTACGTCTCATAATACTGAAACTTTCTATTTTAATCAAGCAAACACCATCGAGTTATATATTATATACATGTTGCTTCTTACTTTTCTATCCGAGAAACCAAAACACCACCCCACGACATCACCACCTTCTCTCTCACTTCTTCCCTCTCTCGCTTATGTTTCAGCCCAAGAACCTGCAATATAAACCAACTTCACTCCACTACTGCTTCTTTTCGATTCACTTTTATTTTTGTCGCTGCTATAGGCTGCTGCTATAACAGTTTGTTATTACCACTCACATGTTGGGGTTGTTTGCATTCAATCAAGGGAGTTATATAATGAGATGGTGGGCTGTTGTGAAATAAAATATGAATTTTATGGTCGAGTAGGAATATTTGTGTGGGACAATCTACCAATTATTGTTGACAATCATCATAACAACTAATCCCACTACAAGCATCTAAACCCCACTTAATAATAAAAGGTGATGTTATAGTTGTATAAATAAGTGCGGTTTATGATTGCTGCTATTGCATCTCTACCTGTTCCAATTAAATCGAGTAATGCACAAGACAAGAAGTTGGGATTGATCAATTTGTTTCTTGGGCTAACTAATTATATCGGGTTACAAAAGAATCATTTAAGTTTAAGGAACTAGACTTATGAGTGTTACAAATTGGGTTTAGATAATTAAAATGTATTGGGCCGAGATTCAAGTGTGTTGGGCTATGACAGTTTGGACTTGTAAATTTTGTTGTTGATATACACCTTCTAAACCAAAACCAAATATTGAACCATCGAGTAGCATCTCATGCTACTGCGTTTTTGTTTTTCTTATGAGTCACCACAAAAATCCAAATGAAACCACCCTCTTTAATATAACTACTATCGCGTTTTGATTACTATTACCATTCGAAGTAGGATGTTTCCTGTTAAAGTGATCGACCAAAATAAATAGTGATGATGATTAGCAATATTGTGATGATCCGGAGATGATGAACAAAGAGTGAGATAACAATGGAAGCTGGATGATGAAGAAGGATCAACAAAATGATGATCATGTTAAATTTTTACGATTCAATGATTTCGGTTGTGATTGTGATTCAATGATAAGATGAATCATGAATTTGATGATGATAGTAATCATGGATATGAAGATGATGTACTAAGATAGATGATAATGTAGTGATGATGATAAGTGAGTTTTAAGTGAAGAAGGAAATGGAAGCAGAAATTATAGGATTATATAGAATTAGGTTGTGAACTAAGACAGAAATGAAGGATTGGAGCAATGGTTAGAGGAGTGTTGGTTAAAGTGGGAGATCGCGGGTTCGAGCCCGGGCTGTGACAGTTTAATCTTTTTGAAGCTTTTCTTTTGAGGTAGTTATTAATAATACACTTATTATTATTAGTATTTTATTTTATTATTGTTAATATTAGCATCATTATTATTATTATTATTATTATTATTATTATTATTATTATTATTATTATTATTATTATTATTATTAGAAAAATTATTATTTTTAGTAACATTATTACTAAATTTATCATTTTTATCAATATTAACATTATTATTGTTAGCGTTATTGTAGTATTACTATAATTATTATTTTAACAAAGAAATAATATTTTTATAAAAATAGTTAAAACATATAATTCATTAAAATAACAAATATATCATTAATAATAATAGTATATAATTTTTTTCGATTACAATGTGTTAATATATATAATTGATATAGGTTCGTGAATCCGAGGCCAACCCCGCATTGTTTAATATAGTCATATGTATTTTTACTACAAAATACATTTGGTGAGTTTCATTACTCCCTTTTTAAATGCTTTTGCAATATATATTTTTAGGACTGAGAATACATGCACTATTTTTATAACTATTTTATGAAATAGACACAAGTAATTGAAACTACATTTTATGGTTGAATGATTGAAATTGAATATGCCCCTTTTAGTTTGGTAATCTAAGAATTAGGGAACATACACCCTAATTGACGCGAATCCTAAAGATAGATCTATCGGGCCCAACAAGCCCCATCCAAAGTACCGGATGCTTTAGTACTTTGAAATTTATCATGTCCGAAGGGAGTCCCGGAATGATGGGGATATTCTATATGCATCTTGTGAATGTCGATTACCAGGTGTTCAATCCATATGAATGATTTTTGTCTCTATGCATGGGACGTATATTTATGAGAAATGGAAATGAAATTCTTGTGGTCTATTAAAATGATGGAAATGAATGATTATGATAAACTAATGAACTCACCAACCTTTTGGTTGACACTTTAAAGCATGTTTATTCTCAGGTATGAAAGAAATCTTCCACTGTGCATTTGTTCATTTTAAGGATATTACTTGAAGTCATTCATGTCATATTTCGAAGAACGTTGCATTTGAGTCTTTGAGTTCATCAAAGATTATTATTAAGTCAATTTATCATTGGGTAGTGGATATTATGAAATGGTATGCATGCCTGTCAATTTTCGATGTAAAGAAAGTTTGCCTTTTAAAAACGAATACAATGTTTGTAAAATGTATCATATATAGGTCAAATACCTCGCGATGTAATCAACTATTGTGAATCATTTATAATGTATATGAATGGGTCCTTTCAGTTGGTATAAGAGTGGCGGTCTTAGCGTTTCAGGTCTTGTATTAGTGTGTCTAACTGATAGTCGTTAGGATGCATTAGTGAGTCTGGACTTCGACCGTGTCTGCATGTCAAAAGTTTTGCTTATCATTTTTGTCGAAAATCATCTGTTTATCATCCTTAGGAAATTACCTGCTCATTAATCTTAGTCTAGACACGTTTTACTGCATTGACTGCATGAATAGTGTATAGAAAAAATTCATATCTTAGCGTATCTGTTACTGTAGACCTTGCCTGATATCTCTCGTAAATTTCTCCGTAATTTAAGGGATCCTGATACTATATATATCTATGCATATTATGCATTGAGAATACATCCAACTATCAATTGTTGTCACTAAACTCTTCATACCAAAAATCTTTTCTGTGATCGCGTAAGATGGCCTCTACGAATCGACCACGTTCCTCTGACTCCGAAGACAGCGTGACAGGAGCACACCAACCAATCCACTACCGTGATTACTGGATAAAATGGGGGTGGGTTCGCGACATACTCACCCAATGGAGAAGGGAAGAAGGTACTCCATATCATGAACCGAATCTACCACCTAACCTTGGAGTACTCGACCCGCTCACCGGCGAACCTCTTCGCAACACCGTTTATACCCTTTTTGCAAGAATTTTTCGTCTTGAGGCTACCATTAACGGAACTAGAGAAGATATCCGACCTCTACCTCACACTGATAACCAACCAGGGTTAGTAAAAGAAGTTAAAGAACTCCGAGCTCGAATGTTAACTTTAGAGAGCACGGTACACAATTTGCAAGCACCGGCAGTATCACCAACACCAGTAACATCACCAGCCTCAGCACTAACAACACTAGTAACACCAATAACAACATCCGCGTCACCAGCTTCGACATCTCATTCTGTACCTCGAGTATAATCATCGTTCTACATGACGTTCTACATCATTTATCTTCGTTCGATATAGCGATTATGTAATCTCTAATGTTTTAGAGATTATATATTCTTGTTCTAACAGTAAATCAAATGAGTTTAATATCATATTGACTCATTAAATCCATGATTACATCTGAAGAAAATATATAAGTATATTTATTTTTTCATAAAGATTGTAATTAAAAATTCTTTCGTACAAACTGTTAATGGTAAAAATATTTTAACGGGTAGGTAATACCTGAGGAATATTTAGATTTCACATTAATAAGTACACTGTACATTCTTTCAAATCTAATTCAACAGTCAATTACTATCCTATTTACAACTACCGATATACGTATCCGTTCACCGCAGAATAACCCTTTTCATTCAATTTCATATTTGGATTTTGATCTATCAGAATCCAACAAGTGGCATAATGAAGAAAACATTGGACAAAAATAAAATTTGTTAGAAACAAACAAATTAACCATGAGAAAATTTTGTTAAGAATCCACACTAACAAAATCCTAGCTAACTATTCCTAGCTAACTGATTACATTTTATTTATCGTAATTTTAATTTTTGCAATTTTATTTATCGTCATTTAATTTCTGTTAATTATTTTACGCACTTTATTTATCGTCATTTAAATACTGTTATTTACGCATTTTAAATATCAGGACACGTATACAATGTTTTGACATATCATATCGACGCATCTATATATATTATTTGGAATAACCATAGACACTCTATATGCAGTAATGATCGAGTTAGCTATACAGGGTTGAGGTTGATTCTACAATAATATATATACTTTGAGTTGTGATCGAGTCTGAGATATGTACACGGGTCACGATAAGTATTAATTAATTCGAATATTATATATTAAACTATATATAAATTATTAGACTGCTAACTGTGGACTGCCAACATTGGACAATTAAAATGAATTAAAATATTGATTATTACATATGAAACTAAACAATTCTTCAAGTTTGCCACTTGATTTCATCTTAAACCTCATTTGTATCTTGATGATTACAATCTGCATTCATACCTTTCATAATTCTTGAGAACACCTCAATCGAGAGGATGAACCAACCGCACTTCATCTACGGGAGAAAAGATTTATGCATATAGTTATGCACCTGAAAACACTCGGAACCTGAGTAAACATTTAACACGTATCTGTGCTAGCTCCGTTAGCATTATTATTACCGAAAATAACTTTGCAATCCTTTTCCAAATTAGCCAATTTTGTCACAGCTCCAGCAAATCAACTTCGATTGTTCATTTTGGATTAGCCTTATTATAACCTTGAAATATAAGTTTGTCCTTCATCATCGTTACCGGGGAACCATTTATATCCCATCAAATTAGCAGTAAACTTATCAACAACCTCATTGCTCTTTGACTTTCCAAAAAATCATTACATTCATTGAAACTTTATCAAGTACTCATCTACATCTTGTAATAATAATTTCCATACAAACTACCGGGAATTAGCAATCAGTATTTTGAATCTCGCAACGTTTCTACATCAACAGTTATATAACATCTATCTCTTAGAATTATGATCTTCCATTCTAAAATTCTGAAAAGCACTCAGTTTACGAATCAGTTCTCTAAATCTTGGAAAGTGCTAATGAAGCAGCAAAAATTGTAAACGACCTTAACAGTCGAAAGTTTGATGATAAAGAAGAATACGTTGGAAAAGCCCAAAAGAAAAATTGGTACTGGAAAACGGATTGAGCAAATTATGAAGGGGACTGTGGATAAATCACAAGGACTAAACTTGTACATTAAGAATCCTGATGATTTCGTTTTTGATGAAATCTTTAGCGAATACCTTGCTCTTTAATCGCTCTAAATCATCGTGAATAAATTTCTTCATCGCAATTTGATTCTAAATTTCTAAGATATCATCATATCTTTCATTATAAATATCCTTCATATTTCTGAAGACATTTTCATAACTATTCTTATATGAAATCATTAATCTCCTCGCGCTATCAGTGTTACATCATATAAGAAACTATTAGTTTCTATATTCTGTAAACTTTCGAGTTTAAAATTTGAATGATATTGAAGTAGTGTTGGGAACTGATGCATGAGTTAGTATAATATAATGACACTTGATCATCGTGCTTATATTACAGTAGGTCATGCTAAGTTTCTAATGGGACATGATGATTCACAGATCATAACGTCATCATGTGCCATGTTACATAACTCTTTCATTCTGCTTAAGTTCTGAACATATCAAGAAATTATATTCTTGATAGTTATATTCTCCATGATTCTGATAATTTGACAAATCAAATCGTGCTACTACCTTTCCTTTCTACCTTGTATATTACGATAATTCGAAACTCAATACCTACAAATTATGGACCATTACTTGCTTAATATAAATTCGGGAAGAGAAAACAAAAGCATGGAGCTCCGAAATATAAAGGAGAATATAAAACCTGATAACAACACATAAATTACAAACCGTGTATATCAATGTTTATCACAACATAAAGACACGGGAGAATTAAAAACACTATAACCCCAAGGGCGAAATAGAAGAAAACAGATTCCTCCGGTGAAAGTTGGAAAAGGAGAATGATTGTTGCGATAGTAAGGATAAGGACAAGAATCAGAACTCGATTAAATATTTTCACAATCTTTTGAATTTGGGAATTGAGTATAGGAATGGTAAAAGTAATGGAACGGATGAAGTTAATTTATAGTGAAATATCTGATAAAGAAATCAAGGCAGATCTCCATATTTAATTAGAGAGATCCTAATTTCCTTAATCCCGAGGAAATCAGATTTTATTCAGATTTCAAAGATTTTCTTCAAATACCTTGAACTCTAGAAATCAACCCTATCTACGTCAAAAGTTATGACAAAACTTTATTTCCTCATTACACTCTTTTGAAATAGCTTCACTTATACTCTTTGAGTAATCGAATCATGTTATCCATATTACTCTATGGTAATAAAATTCTATTTTTATCAACCCATATTCGTCATGAAGGCATTCTTATTGTTAACCATAACAACCACACTCAAATTTTGGGACGAAATTTCTTTAACGGGTAGGTACTGTGACGACCCAGAAATGTCCGACCAAATTTAAACTTGATCTTTATAAGTTTCCGACACGATAAGCAAAGTCTATAATGTTGAGTCTCAAAAATTTTGGATCAGATTCCATGAATGCATTTACCTTTTGACTATTTTCGACAATTCACGAACAATTGTTTGTAAATAAATATTTATAGATATATAAATGTAAGTATATATAATAAATTGAAATTATAAAATAAATATTAGAATTAAATATGTAAATTAAGATACAAAATAATTATGTGTAATTTAAAATGGATTTATATATAATTCTACATGATTATTATTAATAATTATTATATTATAATATATGTAAAATATATATTTAGATATTCAATAAGTGTTATCATGTAATATATAATCTAATTATTAAATATTACATAATTAATAAAATATATTAAATGTAATTACAAGTTAAAAATATAAGTACTATATTATTATTACTTTAATTAAAAATAAATATTAATATTAATATCAGTATTAATAATATTATTATATATAACCTATAAATATAAAATTTGAAGTGTAAAAACTGTTATATTATTATGATTTTTATTATCGTTAATAATATTAATATTATTATGATTAGTAGTACTAGTGTTAATAATATTATTATTATCATTTTTATTATCACTAATAATTATTATTATAGGTATTATTAATTAATGTTATTATTGTCATGTTTGTTATTATTATTAATATCACGATTTGTATTATTATCATTTTTATAGTTAATATCATTATTATTATGCATTATTATTATAATTACTATTATTAGTTATTATTATTAATATTATTAATTAATGTATTTAATATTAAAATTTATTATATTCGAATTAAAACACTGATATATACCAAAGCAGTTTTACATCGCTATCTGGCTTTTTAGAATGTCTATTAAATTACCTCATCAACTCCATTGATAATTGATAGTACAAATCAATTTCTGATCTAATTTCAACATCAGACTGTAGTTATTTTTGTCATTTGTTTAAGTTTTATTACTAGTCCATATCAACTTGCATTACAAACCAAAGTTTATCAAATCATCTTTATGGACAACAAATATTCGATTACCAACTATATATGAGGATATCTACAAATACAAATAGAATTTAAAAACAAAAAAATAAAGAACACCCATATATAACAATCACCATCAAATTTATTCAAACTGCTGCAATATACTTTCTTCTCTTGATCATCATCCACAACCAACTTAAACCTACACCCGCCATCTTAGACATCACCAACGAAACTCATCTATAACACTACCATCATAACCATGGCAAATGATACTCGTTGATGTCTTGCCGTTTCTGTTCTTTGATACAAACGACCACCAGGTACCCCTTTACTCTTTCTATCCATCTCTTCTATTCTTAACCAAACCAAACACGATTAAACCAAACCATCTTACATTTGGTCTTCTGTTGTACGTCTTATACTACTGCAACTTTCTATTTTAATCAAGCAAACACCGTCAAGTTATATATTATATACATGTTGCTTCTTACTTTTCTGTCCGAGAACCCAAAACACCACCCCACGACATCACCACCTTCTCTCTCACTTCTCTTCTCTCTCTCTCTCGTTTATGTTTCAGCCCAAGAACCTGCAATATAAACCAACTCCACTCCACTCCACTACTGCTACTTTTCGATTCACTTCTATTTTTGTCGCTGCTATAAGCTGCTGCTATAACAATTTGTTATTACCACTCACATGTTGGGGTTGCTTGCATTCAATCAAGGAAGTTATATAATGAGATGGTGGGCTGTGGTGAAATAAAATATGAATTTTATGGTCGAGTAGGAATATTTATGTGGGACAATCTACCCATTATTGTCGACAATCATCATAACAACTAATCCCACTACAAGCATCTAAACCCCACTTAATAATAAAAGGTGATGTTATAGTTGTATAAATAAGTGCGGTTTATGATTGCTGCTATTGCATCTCTACCTGTTCCAATTAAATTGAGTAATGCACAAGACAAGAAGTTGGGATTGATCAATTTGTTTCTTGGGCTAACTAATTATATCGGGTTACAAAAGAATCATTTAAGTTTAAGGAACTAGACTTATGAGTGTTACAAATTGGGTTTAGATAATTAAAATGTATTGGGCCGAGATTCAAGTGTGTTGGGCTGTGACAGTTTGGACTTGTAAATTTTGTTGTTGATATACACCTTCTAAACCAAAACCAAATATTGAACCATCGAGTAGCATCTCATGCTACTGCGTTTTTGTTTTTCTTATGAGTCACCACAAAAATCTAAACGAAACCACCCTCTTTAATATAACTACTACCGTGTTTTGATTACTATTACCATTCGAAGTAGGATGTTTCCTGTTAAAGTGATCGACCAAAATAAATGGTGATGATGAACAAAGAGTGAGATAACAATGGAAACTGGATGATGAAGAAGGATCAAGAAAATGATGATCATGTATAATGTTTACGATTTAATGATTTCGGTTCTGATTGTGATTCAATGATAAGATGAATCATGAATTTGATGATGATAGTAATCATGGATATGAAGATGATGATGTACTAAGATAGATGATAATGTTGTGATGATGATAAGTGAGTTTTAAGTGAAGAAGGAAATGGAAGCAGAAATTATAGGATTATATAGAATTAGGTTGTGAACTAAGACAGAAATGAAGGATTGGAGCAATGGTTAGAGGAGTGTTGGTTAAAGCGGGAGATCGCGGGTTCGAGCTCGGGCTGTGACAGTTTAATCTTTTTGAAGCTTTTCTTTTGAGGTAGTTATTAATAATACACTTATTATTATTAGTATTTTATTTTATTATTGTTAATATTAGCATTATTATTATTATTATATTATTATTATTATTATTATTATTATTATTATTATTATTATTATTATTATTATTATTATTATTATTAGAAAAATTATTATTTTTAGTAACATTATTACTAAATTTATCATTTTTATCAATATTAACATTATTATTGTTAGCGTTATTGTAGTATTACTATAATTATTATTTTAACAAAGAAATAATATTTTTATAAAAATAGTTAAAACATATAATTCATTAAAATAACAAATATATCATTAATAATAATAGTATATAAATTTTTTCGATTACAATGTGTTAATATATATAATCGATATAGGTTCGTGAATCCGATGCCAACCCCGCATTGTTTAATATAGTCATATGTATTTTTACTACAAAATACATTTGGTGAGTTTCATTACTCCCTTTTTAAATGCTTTTGCAATATATATTTTTGGGACTGAGAATACATGCGCTGTTTTTATAACTGTTTTACGAAATAGACACAAGTAATTGAAACTACATTATATGGTTGAATGATTGAAATCGAATATGCCCCTTTTAGTCTGGTAATCTAAGAATTAGGGAACATACACCCTAATTGACGCGAATCCTAAAGATAGATCTATCGGGCCCAACAAGCCCCATCCAAAGTACCGGATGTTTTAGTACTTCGAAATTTATCATGTCCGAAGGGAGTCCCGGAATGATGGGGATATTCTATATGCATCTTGTGAATGTCGATTACCAGGTGTTCAATCCATATGAATGATTTTTGTCTCTATGCATGGGACGTATATTTATGAGAAATGGAAATGAAATTCTTGTGGTCTATTAAAATGATGGAAATGAATGATTATGATAAACTAATGAACTCACCAACCTTTTGGTTGATACTTTAAAGCATGTTTATTCTCAGGTATGAAAGAAATCTTCCGCTGTGCATTTGTTCATTTTAAGGATATTACTTGAAGTCATTCATGTCATATTTCGAAGAACGTTGCATTTGAGTCTTTGAGTTCATCAAAGATTATTATTAAGTCAATTTATCATTGGGTAGTGGATATTATGAAATGGTATGCATGCCTGTCAATTTTCGATGTAAAGAAAGTTTGCCTTTTAAAAACGAATGCAATGTTTGTAAAATGTATCATATAGAGGTCAAATACCTCGCAATGTAATCAACTATTGTGAATCGTTTATAATGTATATCAACAGAACCTTTCACGAGTAACAGTCCAGAGTTCGTAAGTATGGAGTTTCGAATGAACTTACTGTTCTAAACAAGAAAGAACGTAATAACACGATTTGATTTGTCAAATTACCAGAATCACTGAGAATAGAACTATAGAGAATATATTTTCTTGATATGTCTATAAGTTAAGCAGAATGAAAGAGTTATGTAACGTGACACATGATGATGGTATGATCTACTGTGAACCATCATCACATTTCATTAGAAACTCAGCATGACTTACTATAATATAATCACGTCGGCCGGGTGCTGTGATGACCCGAGAATTTCCGACCAAATTTAAACTTTAATCTTTATATGTTTCTGACACAATAAGCAAAAATCTGTAATGTTGAAGTCTCATAAACTTTGAACTGTGTTCATGTATACATCTGACCATTGAACTGTTAGATGGATTCAGTTAACCTTTGACTATTCTCGATGATTCACGAAACAACTGTTTGTAAATAGATACATGTAAATTTTTATATTATTATTAGATATTATTACTACTATTATTTATAGAATTTATTATTTTATTACCGTTATCATTAAAAATCATTATTATTAGTATAGTTATTGTTATTGTTATTATTAGGAAATAATACAATTTATTATTATCATTATTATTATCGATTTTATAAATATTTTTATCATTATTATTTATTAATGTAATTATTATTTTTAGTATTATTATTATGAATTAATAATATTAATTTAATATAAATAAAAAGATAGATAGTTAAAAAAATTCTATTTTCATATCAAAACTTTTATTAGTTCATGATCATATTCTATGTTCCTATTCTGCTTGAGTGAAATGGTTATGCATACATACATACAAATCGATCATTATCCTTATTATTTACAAACCCCACCAGCTCCCACTTTTTGTTATTTGTTGCTATCATTTCCTTTCACTAATTTTTTTTCTGTCATCCGTGATTTCTATGTCGACTAGAAGTTAACAAAATGATGGCTACAAATATTATTTTATGAATTTATGATATGCACGTTTGATTCTACTTTGCTAAGCAACAAAGAATCCAACTACTAAAGTGTATCATATCTTGTTTCCACTCTATATTCTTCCACACTTTAGATTAAGAGTTGTTATTTTACTATTATTATTAATTAAATTATTTATTATTAATATTATATTTATATAAGTTATATTTGTTTATGTATCATACACATACATAGAATAATGAACCCACCATCAACCTTTACCATCACCGATTATCACCATCCTAACTCCACCATCTACGACCACACTCGCACAACACTTCTTCCTTTCTATCTTTCAAACAAACCACTAGGCCACCACAACTATCACTACTCATTTTTTTTTTTTTTGGTTTTGCAAGTTAGTTATCACGAACCCAACCTTGTTCTTGCTACTTTACTTTTCTGATTTCTATCGACCAAAGCTGCAGGTTATAGCCCCTCTTCTCCTGTTAATTCTCTCTGTACGAAACCCATATTGCTACGTTTGTGTTCTATCTTCTGTTCTAAACGAACCTCTTTTCTTTCAGCTGAACCAACCACAACACACCCACCTCCTTCTTTCTTTCTTCTCTTTTCGTTTTCTGCTCCAACAAATTAAAACCCCACACACACTTCGTTAAAACCACTGCTACGGTTTTATGTTATAACTAAACAACCAAATACAACTCTTATTGTGCTGCAGCTACTGTATTAATCTCTGTTCGAACTCTCACCTTCGCTACTAATGACATCTGTTTATGTTCGGCCATGAACCGCCACCATTATCCATTAATCTACTGCTGCTGTTACAGCCCTTTGACGTCGATAATGGAATCGTGATAATGATACGTATGATGAGGGATAGGACGAGTTGATGAAGAAGACGATGCTACTGCTAATCGTTATCCATTTCTGTTACAATAGCGAATAATGATGAAATTATTACGATGAAGGGATGAGATGATCGATGATGTGATTTACACAATGACGGCACAAGTAAAGATCGTTTACGCAGAAAATTAATTGAGTAGGGTTAATAGTCTCGCAGGCCACAGGTTGTGAAATGGAGATAATATATATTTTAACTAAAGGGAGCAAATCCAAAGGGTATTATTGGTCATGTATTATAATAGTTGATGAAAGATGATGATGGCCGACTATTCCTAAATAGATAAACCCCACTTGATGATTTTGAGCCGTTACCTTCTTTTCTATTTAGAAATACGTTGGAGTCGAGTAAAAAAAAATATATAACCCTTTTGATTTCCAGTTGGGCTGTGATTTTTGCTTGGGCTGTGATCCACTTGCTTGATTGGGCCGAAATAATATAACGGGTTAAATATTTACGGGTCTGGGTTATTTACAGAAGACACAAATGGAGCCATGGTTAAGGAGTGTTTAGGGTAGCGGGAGGTCACGGGTTCGAATCCGGGCTGGGACATTCTTTTTGCTTATATCTTAAAGGTAGCAAATTTATTATCAATATTATTATTATTATTATTATTATTATTATTATTATTATTATTATTATTATTATTATTATTATTATTATTATTATTATTATTATTGTTATTATTGTTGATATTATTATTCCCAGTATTATAATTATTAATAGAATTGTAATTATTATTATTATTATTATTATTATCATTTAGTTAAGATTATTATTATTATTATTATTAGTGTTATTATTTTTAATATCAGTAATATTGATATAAGTATTATTACGATTAGGATATAAAAGATGATGAAAGGATAGATACAAAATAAGATGATTATGATACCCGAAAGATAATGATAAAAATTATAAGATAATATATAACTATGATTAAAATTGTTATCGTTAACCGTATTATTAACATTACTATCATTATAATTATTAGTATAAATAGTAGTATTATTATTATTAATAAAATCATTATTTTTATAGTTATTATTACCATTAGTATTCATTACTATTAAAAGTATCACTTTTATAAAAATTATCATTTTATAACTATGATTATATTTATATTAGGATGAAACAACTTTTTATTTGTTATTAACAATATTATTTTATCAAATAACTATTAGTTATATAAAATCCATATTTACTACGTATAATATAACTATATTATTATTTTTGTAATAAATATTAATAAATGAAATTAATTAGATTATTAATGAAAAACATAGTTAAAATAACAATTAATTCACTAATAATAATATATATATTTATATATATTCGATTACGATTATATATGTATTAATGAATATACAAATGATATAGGTTCGTGAATCCGAGGTCAACCATACACTTGTTAAATGATGTCATATGTATTTTTACCACAAAATACAGTATGGTGAGTTTCATTGATCCCCTTTTACTCTTTACATTTTTGGGGCTGAGAATACATGCAAATGCTTTAGTAACTGTTTTACAATAATTATATGCGTGAGTTTCATTTGCCTTTTTACCCTTTACATTTTTGGGCTGAGAATACATGCGCAACTTTTATAACTGTTTTATGAAATAGACACAAGTAATCGAACTGCATTCTATGATAGAATTATCTGGGGTTGGGATTGATTATTATGGCACGTATTATCAATGGTTTATTTCGGTTAGAGCGAATGAGCTCCCGAGTTGAATGAATGATTTTGTATTTTGGCACCGGTTGTCCTATATTTTATATACACGTGTTCAGCCGTGGGGGAGTAAAGACCGGCACAGAGGTTCTATATTTTGAAGGCACATGTATTCAGCCGTGGGGTGAAAGACCGACACAGATGGTTACTATTATATTTTGGAATCCTCACCAGGTGTTCTTCATATGAATGATATTTTGTTTGTGCAGTTGGAATGGGACTTCTGCACGTTTTATAATACTTAAAATCTTGTGGTCTATTAAAATGATGAAAATGAAATGATTACTATAAACTAATGAACTCACCAACCTTTTGGTTGACACTTTAAAGCATGTTTATTCTCAGGTTTGAAAGAAATCTTCCGCTGTGCATTAGCTCATTTTAAGGATATTACTTGGAGTCATTCATGACATATTTCAAAAGACGTTGCATTCGAGTCGTTGAAGTTCATTAGAGGTTATTATTAAGTAAATGACAGATTAGGTCATTTATAGTTTAGATATTATGAAATGGTATGCATACCAATCAACTTTCGATGAAATGAAAGGTTGTCTTTTAAAAACGAATGTAATGTTTGTAAAATGTAACATATAGAGGTCAAATGCCTCGCGATGTAATAATATGTAATGTTCTCGTCCATATGGATTTGGTCGGGGCATCACAGGTGGTATCAGAGCGGTGGTCGTAGCGAACCAGGTCTTGCAATAGTATGTCTAACTAATAGTCGTTAGGATGCATTAGTGAGTCTGGACTTCGACCTGGTCTGCATGTCAAAAAGTGTAGCTTATCATTTTGTGTCAAAAAATTTCTGCTTATCATTCTTAGTCTAGACACGTCTTGCTGCATTGATTGCATGAATAGTGTATAGACAAGATTCATATCTTAGCGTATCTGTTACTGTAAACCTTATCTGGCGTATCCCGTAAATTCTTCCGTAATCTACGAAACTTTTTATTCTATATATATGGATATTCTATGTAATTAAGAATACCATCCGTTAGCCAGAAAATCATTTCATATCTAAAAATTCTTTATTCAATTGTACGAAATGGAATTCGTCATTAGTTCAAGTCACTCCGATTTCGAAATGGAATCCCACTCAAGCTCCAAAGCAGTGTGACCGGAATGGATCAACCAATCAGTCATCATCTATTCTGGATGAATTGGGGATGGGTTCGTAGCCTCCTCAATCATCGGAGACAAGAAGAAGGTGATCCTTTCCATCCGCCACATTGCCCTATTGGCGAAGAACCTGAATCATTTACCGGTGAACCTGTTCGAAACACCATCTTTTCTCTCATTTCCAGAGTGTCTCGCCACGATTATATACTATACCAAATTCTGGATTATATTTATCCGCTAGTCCGAACCGAAAATCACCCCGGTGTAATAGAAGAAGTCAACGAGCTTCGCGCTCGAGTAGTGGCTTTAGAGAATATGATGCAAAGGTTACAAACACCAGCAGCAGCACCAGCAGCATAACCAGTACCACCACCAATGTCAACAGTACCATTACCACCACCAACATCAACATCCGCATCCCACACCTCAACATCTTAATCTATACCTCGAACATCAACGTCATACGTACCATGGATACTAAGGAGTACCAACAACAACAACATCATCACACGTCTCAACCTCGCAATCTATACCTCAAGCATAGTCATCGTTCTACGAATCATTTTACGAATTGTTCCACATAAACTATCTTCGTCCTTCATGGTGATTATGTAATCTCTAATATTTTAAAGATTATGTACTCTAGTTCTAGCTGTAAATCGGATGAGTTAAATATCACATTAACTCATTAAATACCTAATTACGTCTGAAGAAAATATATATGTATATATGTTTTCATAAAGATTGTAATTAAAATTTTTATTGTACAAACTGTTAATGGTGAAAATATTTTAATAGGTAGGTAATACCCGAGGAATATTTAGATTTCGCATTAATAAGTTACACTGTACATTCTTCGAATCTGATTCAACAGTCATTTACTATCCTACTTACAACCACGGCTATACGAATCCGTTCATCACAGAAAAACCATTTTTATCCAATTTCATATTTGGATTTTGATTTATCAGAATCCAACAAGTGGCATAATGAAGAAATAATAGACACAATAAAAATTGATTAGAAATAGACTAATTAACAATATGAAATTTTGTTAAGAAACCACGTTAACAAAATCCTAGCTAACTGTTTCCAGTTAACTGTTAATTCCTTATTACATTTTATTAGCGCAATTTATTTATCGCAATTTAATTATCGCAATTTTATATATCGTTATTTAATTTCTGTAATTAATTTACGCACTTTAAATATCGGGATACGTATACAAGGTTTTGACATATCATATCGATGTATCTATATATATTATTTGGAATCACCATAGACACTCTATATGCAGTAATGATCGAGTTCTCTATACAGGGTTGAGGTTGATTCCATAATAATATATATACTTTGAATTGTGATCGAGTCTGAGACATGTACACTGGTCACGATACGTATTAATTAATTCGAATATTATATATTAAATTATATATGAATTATTGGACTATCAACTGTGGACTACCGACTGTGGACTAATAACATTGGACAATTAAAATGAATTAAAATATTGACTATAACATATGAAACTAAACAATTCTTCAAGTTTGCCACTTGATTTCATCTTAACCTCATTTGTATCTTGACAATTATAATCTGCGTTCAAACCTTTCATGATTCTTGAAAACACCTCAATCTAGAGGATGAACCAACCGCATTTCATCTACGAAAGAAAAGATTTACGCATATAGTTATGCACCTGAAAAATTCTCGGAACCTGTATAAATGTTTAACACGTATCTGTGCTATCTTCTTTGGCATTGTTATTTCCGAAAATAACAACGCAATTTCTTTTCAAATTAGCCGATTTTGTCACAGCTCCAGCAAATCAACTTCGACTTTCACTCGTATTAGTCTTATTACAACCTTGATATATAAGTTCATTTTTCCTCATCGTTACCGGAGAACCATTTATATTTCACCACATTAACAGTAAAATTACCAGCAACTTCAATGAATTTGGACTTTCCAAATCATTATATTCATTGAAACCCCATCTTGTATTCATCTATACCCTGTAACAATAATTGCCATACCAATTACCGGGAATCAGCAATCAGTATTTCGATTCTCGTAGCATTTCTACATCAATAGTTATATGTATACATATAACAATTATCTCCTAGAATTACGATCTTCAATTCTGAAATTTGAAAAGGCACCCAGTTTACGAATTGATACTCTGAATGTTGAAAAAGCTGAATGAAGCAGCAGAAACTGTAGGCAACCGTAAACGACCTTAGTCATCGGAAGCTTGATGATAAAGAATAATATGTTGGAAAAGCTCAGAAATGTTGGAACTGGAAAACGGATAAAGATAACCATGAAGGAGTCCAAGGACAAATACAAGGACCATACCCTATATTTAAAGAATCTAGATAATTCTGAATCCGTTGAAATCTTTAGAGAATATCTTGTTCCGAAGTCATGTTAAAATCTTGCAGAAAATCTTTCTCCGTCAACCATCGAACTTGGAAATTCCAAAATATCATCATCAATATCTTCGATATTTTTGAGGATATTTTCATAAATATTCTCGTCTGAAATTATATACCTCTTCGTGCTTCCTGTGTATCATTATATTAGAAACATTCAATAGAAAATTTAGTACCGAAAAGCGGATTATGCGAAACTATGAAGGAAGCCGTGGAAAAATCACAAAGAATAAGTTTGACTTCAAAGAATCCAAATGATTCTACCGAAAAGCGGATTATGCGAAACTATGAAGGAAGCCGTGCACAAATCACAAAGAATAAGTTTGACTTCAAAGAATCCAAATGATTCTGTTTCCGATGAAATCTTTAGCGAATACCTTGCTTCCGAATCTAAGCCCTTACGGATAAATTTTCTTTATCATCCATCGATATTAGAAATTCCAAGATATCATCGTATCTTTCATTATAAATATCCTCCATATTTCTGAAGATATTTTCATAACTATTCTTATCTGAAATTATTAATCTCTTCATGATATCAGTGTTACATCATATAGAAACTGTTAGTTTCTATATTCTGTAAACTTTCGAGCTTAAAATATTAATGTTATTGAAGTAATGTTGGGAACTGATGCATGAGTTAGTATAATATAATGACACTTGATCAACGTGATTATATTACAGTAATTCATGCTGAGTTTCTAATGGAACGTGATGATTCACAGAACATACCATCATCATGTACCATTTACACGACTCTTGCATTCTACTCAATCTCTAAACATATTAAGAACATATCTTCTTGATAGTTCTATCTTCTAGTAAATTTTCCAAATCAAGATCGTGCTATTACGATTTCTTTCTTAGAACATTAACTATGTTCATTTCAAAATCCATACCTACGAATTCTGGACCATTATTCGCTTGACTTGTAGTCGAGAAGAGGAGACAAAAGTAAAGAACCCTAAAATATAAAAGTAAATAAAATCCTCCGGTGGTAAATGAAAGAGAAGAATGACAGATATGAAGGTTAGGAGTATATCGAGAACCAGGACTGGAGAGAGCATATTGACAAATGATTCAAAGTACGAATTAAAGGAGAAGGAATAGAAGGTGTGAGTTGTAAGGAAACAACGGGGTGGATTTATAGTAAGATATCCGACAAAGCAATCAAAACAGATGATCACATTTAAAACGGATCCTAATTTCCCTGATTACCGAAAAACCAAATCTTATTACGAAGATTTTCTTTAAATCCCATGAATTTCGGAAATCAATCATAACTACGTCATCAGTTAAAACGATTCTACATTTACTCATTTTACATTTCATCCGTATTTCTTAATCATGATAAAACTCTATGTACCGGCTTATATTCGTCATAATAACATTTTTACTGTTAGCCATGACGACCTCTATCAAATTTCGGGACGAAATTTCTTTTAACGGGTAGGTACTGTGATGACTCGAGAATTTCCGACCAAATTTAAACTTTAATCTTTATATGTTTCCGACACGATAAGCAAAAATCTGTAATGTTGAAGTCTCATAAACTTTGAACTGTGTTCATGTATACATCTGACCATTGAACTGTTAGATGGATTCAGTTAACCTTTGACTATTCTCGATGATTCACGAAACAACTGTTTGTAAATAGATACATGTAAATTTTTATATTATTATTAGATATTATTACTACTATCATTTATAGAATTTATTATTTTATTACCGTTATCATTAAAAATCATTATTATTAGTATAGTTATTGTTATTGTTATTATTAGGAAATAATACAATTTATTATTATCATTATTATTATCGATTTTATAAATATTTTTATCATTATTATTTATTAATGTAATTATTATTTTTAGTATTATTATTATGAATAAATAATATTAATTTAATATAAATAAAAAGATAGATAGTTAAAAAAATTCTATTTTCATATCAAAACTTTTATTAG
Source organism: Rutidosis leptorrhynchoides (assembly GCF_046630445.1). NCBI lineage: Eukaryota > Viridiplantae > Streptophyta > Magnoliopsida > Asterales > Asteraceae > Rutidosis > Rutidosis leptorrhynchoides. Next base: position 700,318,646 of record NC_092333.1, on the reverse strand, counting down.
TTCATGATCATATTCTATGTTCCTATTCTGCTTGAGTGAAATGGTTATACATACATACATACAAATCGATCATTATCCTTATTATTTACAAACCCCACCAGCTCCCACTTTTTGTTATTTGTTGCTATCATTTCCTTTCACTAATTTTTTTTCTGTCATCCGTGATTTCTATGTCGACTAGAAGTTAACAAAATGATGGCTACAAATATTATTTTATGAATTTATGATATGCACGTTTGATTCTACTTTGCTAAGCAACAAAGAATCCACTTACTAAAGTGTATCATATCTTGTTTCCACTCTATATTCTTCCACACTTTAGATTAAGAGTTGTTATTTTACTATTATTATTAATTAAATTATTTATTATTAATATTATATTTATATAAGTTATATTTGTTTATGTATCATACACATACATAGAATAATGAACCCACCATCAACCTTTACCATCACCGATTATCACCATCCTAACTCCACCATCTACGACCACACTCGCACAACACTTCTTCCTTTCTATCTTTCAAACAAACCACTAGGCCACCACAACTATCACTACTCATTTTTTTTTTTTTTGGTTTTGCAAGTTAGTTATCACGAACCCAACCTTGTTCTTGCTACTTTATTTTCTGATTTCTATCGACCAAAGCTGTAGGTTGTAGCCCCTCTTCTCCTGTTAATTCTCTCTGTACGAAACCCATATTGCTACGTTTGTGTTCTATCTTCTGTTCTAAACGAACCTCTTTTCTTTCAGCTGAACCAACCACAACACACCCACCTCCTTCTTTCTTTCTTCTCTTTTCGTTTTCTGCTCCAACAAATTAAAACCCCACACACACTTCGTTAAAACCACTGCTACGATTTTATGTTATAACTAAACAACCAAATACAACTCTTATTGTGCTGCAGCTACTGTATTAATCTCTGTTCGAACTCTCACCTTCGCTACTAATGACATCTGTTTATGTTCGGCCATGAACCGCCACCATTATCCATTAATCTACTGCTGCTGTTACAGCCCTTTGACGTCGATAATGGAATCATGATAATGATACGTATGATGAGGGATAGGACGAGTTGATGAAGAAGATGATGCTACTGCTAATCGTTATCCATTTCTGTTACAATAGCGAATAATGATGAAATTATTACGATGAAGGGCTGAGATGATCGATGATGTGATTTACACAATGACGGCACAAGTAAAGATCATTTACGCAGAAAATTAATTGAGTAGGGTTAATAGTCTCGCAGGCCACAGGTTGTGAAATGGAGATAATATATATTTTAACTAAAGGGAGCAAATCAAAAGGGTATTATTGGTCATGTATTATAATAGTTGATGAAAGATGATGATGGCCGACAATTCCTAAATAGATAAACCCCACTTGATGATTTTGAGCCGTTACCTTCTTTTCTATTTAGAAATACGTTGGAGTCGAGTAAAAAAAAATATAAAATCCTTTTGATTTCCAGTTGGGCTGTGATTTTTGCTTGGGCCGTGATCCACTTGCATGATTGGGCCGAAATAATATAACGGGTTAAATATTTACGGGTCTGAGTTATTTACAGAAGACACAAATGGAGCCATGGTTAAGGAGTGTTTAGGGTAGCGGGAGGTCACGGGTTCGAATCCGGGCTGGGACATTCTTTTTGCTTATATCTTAAAGGTAGCAAATTTATTATCAATATTATTATTATTATTATTATTGTTATTATTGTTGATATTATTATTCCTAGTATTATAATTATTAATAGAATTGTAATTATTATTATTATTATTATCATTTAGTTAAGATTATTATTATTATTATTAGTGTTATTATTTTTAATATCAGTAATATTGATATAAGTATTATTACGATTAGGATATAAAAGATGATGAAAGGATAGATACAAAATAAGATGATTATGATACCCGAAAGATAATGATAAAAATTATAAGATAATATATAACTATGATTAAAATTGTTATCGTTAACCTTATTATTAACATTACTATCATTATAATTATTAGTATAAATAGTAGTATTATTATTATTAATAAAATCATTATTTTTATAGTTATTATTACCATTAGTATTCATTACTATTAAAAGTATCACTTTTATAAAAATTATCATTTTATAACTATGATTATATTTATATTAGGATGAAACAACTTTTTATTTGTTATTAACAATATTATTTTATCAAACAACTATTAGTTATATAAAATCCATATTTACTACGTATAACATAACTATATTATTATTTTTGTAATAAATATTAATAAATGAAATTAATTAGATTATTAATGAAAAACATAGTTAAAATAACAATTAATTCACTAATAATAATATATATATTTATATATATTCGATTACGATTATATATATATTAATGAATATACAAATGATATAGGTTCGTGAATCCGAGGTCAACCATACACTTGTTAAATGATGTCATATGTATTTTTACCACAAAATACAGTATGGTGAGTTTCATTGATCCCCTTTTACTCTTTACATTTTTGGGGCTGAGAATACATGCAAATGCTTTAGTAACTGTTTTACAATAATTATATGCGTGAGTTTCATTTGCCTTTTTACCCTTTACATTTTTGGGCTGAGAATACATGCGCAACTTTTATAACTGTTTTACGAAATAGACACAAGTAATCGAACTGCATTCTATGATAGAATTATCTGGGGTTGGGATTGATTATTATGGCACGTATTATCAATGGTTTATTTCGGTTAGAGCGAATGAGCTCCCGAGTTGAATGAATGATTTTGTATTTTGGCACCGGTTGTCCTATATTTTATATACATGTGTTCAGCCGTGGGGGAGTAAAGACCGGCACAGAGGTTCTATATTTTGAAGGCACATGTATTCAGCCGTGGGGTGAAAGACCGACACAGATGGTTACTATTATATTTTGGAATCCTCACCAGGTGTTCTTCATGTGAATGATATTTTGTTTGTGCAGTTGAAATGGGACTTCTGCACGTTTTATAATACTTAAAATCTTGTGGTCTATTAAAATGATGAAAATGAAATGATTACTATAAACTAATGAACTCACCAACCTTTTGGTTGACACTTTAAAGCATGTTTATTCTCAGGTTTGAAAGAAATCTTCCGCTGTGCATTAGCTCATTTTAAGGATATTACTTGGAGTCTTTCATGACATATTTCAAAAGACGTTGCATTCGAGTCGTTGAAGTTCATTAGAGATTATTATTAAGTAAATGACAGATTAGGTCATTTATAGTTTAGATATTATGAAATGGTATGCATACCAATCAACTTTCGATGAAATGAAAGGTTGTCTTTTAAAAACGAATGCAATGTTTGTAAAATGTAACATATAGAGGTCAAATGCCTCACGATGTAATCATATGTAATGTTCTCGTTCATATGGATTTGGTCGGGGCATCACAGGTGCCATTATATTATATTAATCCATGCTTCAATTCCCAACACTTCTCCACAATTCATTCATAATTTATACTTAGATTTTACAGAAGTTTCCAATATAATGGAATACAGAAAGTACGAAGAGGTAGATAATTTAGGACCAGAATATTTATGAAAATATCCTCAAAAATATCAAAGATATTTATGATGATATTTTGGAATTTCTAAGTTTGAAGGTTGATGAAGAAAAATTTTCCGCAAGATTTTAACATGACTTCGGAGCAAGATATTCTATAAAGATTTCATCGGATCCAGAATTACCTGGATTCTTTGAATATAGGATTTGGTCCTTGTATTTGTCCTCGGTCTCCTTCAAGGTTTGCTCAATTTATTTTTCAGTTCCAAACCTTCTCTTTTTCTGTGCTTTGCCAACACACTATTCTTTATCATCAAACTTATCAATACATTAAACTTTGAAAAAGCTGAATTAAACAGCAGAAACTGTAGGCAACCGTAAACTGTAGGCTGGGTGCTTTTCAAAATTTCAAAATTGAAGATCGTAATTCTAGGAGATAATTGTTATATGTATACATATAACTATTGATGTAGAAACGCTACGAGATTCAAAATACTGATTGCTGATTCTCGGTAATTGGTATGGCAATTATTGTTACATGGTATAGATGAATACACGATGGGGTTTCAATGAATATAATGATTTTTCGGAAAGTCCAAATTCATTGAAGTTGCTGGTAAATTTACTGCTAATGTGGTGGAATATATAAATGGTTCCCCGGTATATCGAGGTTATAATAAGGCTAATTCAAATGGAAGTCGAAGTTGATTTGCTGAAGCTGTGACAAAATTGACTAATTTGAAAAAGAGTTGCAATGTTATTTTCGGTAATAACAATTCCAAAGGAGCTAGCACAGACACGTGTTAAACGTTTACTCAGGTTCCGAGTGTTTTCAGGTGCATAACTATATGCATCAATCTCTTCTTCCGTAGATGAAGTGCGGTTGGTTCATCCTATCGATTGAAGTGTTTTCAAGAATTATGAAAGGTTTGAATCGCAGATTGTAATCGTCAAGATACAAATGAGGTTTAAGATGAAATCAAGTGGAAAACTTGAAGAAATGTTTAGTTTCATAGGCTATAATCAATATTTTAATTTATTTTAATTGTCCATTGTTATTAGTCCACAGTCGATAGTCCATAGTTAACAGTCCAATAATTCATATATAGTTTAATATATAATATTCGAATTAATTAATACGTATCGTGACCCGTGTACATGTCTCAGACTCGATCACAACTCAAAGTATATATATTATTATAGAATCAACCTCAACCCTGTATAGCTAACTCGATCATTACTGCATATAGACTGTCTATGGTTATTCCAAATAATATATATAGATGCGTCGATATGATATGTCAAAACATTGTATACGTGTCTCGATATTTAAAATGCGTAAATAACAGTATTTAAATGACGATAAATAAAGTGCGTAAAATAAATAACAGAAATTAAATGACGATATATAAAATTGCGAGAATTAAAATTGCGATAATTAAATTGCGATAAATAAAATATAATAATGAATTAACAGTTAGCTAGGAACAGTTAGCTATGATTTTGTTAGCGTGAATTCTTAACAAAATTTCTCATAGTTAAATTGTTTGTTTCTAACAAATTTTACTTTTGTCCAATGTTTTCTTCATTATGCCACTTGTTGGATTCTGATAGGTCAAAATCCAAATATGAAATTGAATGAAAATGGTTATTCTGCGGTGGACGGATACGTATATCTGTAGGTATAAGTAGGATAGTAAATGACTATTGAATCAGATTCGAAGAATGTACAGTGTAACTTATTAATGTGAAATCAAAATATTTCTCGGGTATTACCTACTCGTTAAAATATTTTCACCATTAACAGTTTATACAAAAGAATTTTTAATTACAATCCTTATGAAAATATATATGAAGGTTTTTCGTATGCCCGAGAGACATATTAAATTAATGTGGCTAATATGTTTTGATCCAAGTCGGGTCATACCCAATAACAAACTTACCGACACCTTGTTCATATTTGATCTTAACGATTGGATCATTGATTAAATACGCGACACTTGAATTTTAAGGAAAAGGCTTCTTAAATAATATTACTTGATATGTTTATATATAAGTTATGGAACAACTTATATAACAAGGATTTAATTATTTATAGGTTAAATAATTGATTAAGTTATGATACATTTTATAAAATTGGTTTTATAAAATATACATAACAAATAATATATATACAAGTTTATAAAATGTATTTTATGAAATCAAGTTTTATAAAAACTGATTTTATAAAATCAGTTTTTTTTTATAAAAGTATATTATATGATGGCAATGTGAGTGGCATGGGAGTTAGAATAAGCATGCATTTGTTTAATACTTGCTACCCATGCTTAACTAAGACCAAGGGGACTTAGTATTCCACACACACATGCATTCAAACATATCAAAAGAGCTAGAAAACTGCACAAAATTCTGCTGCAGTTGTGCTGAAGGCCGTGGCCTTTTATTGCCAAAAGGGAGGTCTTAATTTGGTTTTTACAAGCTCATTTATAGTGTCATTTAAATCCTAACTAATTACAAAGGTGTTGGGGTTATTGCTTGTGGGTATTTCAAGCTTGAGGCTTCAAGTAAGAAGCTTGTTCATCATCATCTTCTTCATCATCTTGTAGTAACCCTCAACTAGCTTGAGGAGGTAAAACTCTAAACTCACTTGTTGTATGTAAGCATATTATTCTTGACTTGATCTATTTTAGGATTCATGTTTAAATGGTTAAACTTTGTAAAGATTGTTTTAATATGCTTCCGCTTTCTATGTTTATAAAAATGATTTTAGACATATACATATATGGATATGGAAACTTGGTAATCTTTTGAATCCTAACAATGGTATCAAGAGCCAAAGTCATAGAAATATGCTTCTTGTATTTGGCTTGTAAACCCATTTTCTTTACAATCTAGTAACATGCATGAAACTAGAAAGTAAAATTTTGGGTTTTGGGTGGGGGTCCTTTTTTGGCCGAATTTTTGGGGTTCCAAATGGGTTTTGGAGCTTCAAGTTTGGCCAAGATTTGTTGTTGTTTTGGTTCACAATCATGCCTTGACCTTGTGGTTGGATTTGTGTGTGATTTGGTTGTATTTTGATGATTGTAAATTCATTCATTTGGTTTGTAATAATCTTGTAATTTTGGTGATGTAATTTATTTTATTTGGTATGTAAAATAGATTAGGTTGTAATTATCTTTTCTAGCAAAATGTATTAGGTTATATATTTTGTAAAAAGAAAAGTGAAGATTCAAGAAGATTACAAGATGGAGCATAAGGATGCAAGAGTTAGTGGGAGATTTGTTAATCTCCTACTTTGTGGTCTTAACCCTTTAGGTAACACTTGTTTTGGCTAAACAAGTGTTTACCATTTTGGCATGATTGTGGACTTTTATTTTGCATGCTTGTATGGTTTTGTGTATGTGTTTGGTTGTTACAAGATCTCATGAAACAACTTGCAAAAATGACATTATAATTGGTTATAATTAAAACAACAAAAGACACTAATAAATGGTTATTAGGTACTAGATGCAAAATGTATATAAAATGGTTTATATCAAGTAAAATTTGGTTATTTTACTAATGAAATGAAATGGGTTTTTCATTATATACCATACATCAAATGCATGTTGGTGTATGGCAAAATGTTGGCTTAAACTAGAATTTAAGAAAGACTTAAAATCCCTTTAAAACTAAAACAAGGAAAACAAGTTAAACGCCATCCTATTATGGGACACTTGAACATAGTAGTGAACTCATAATGGGATAAAGGTCACCTAACCGTTATGAGCAAACTAATATGGTTAAGGTAAAATTCACATGCTTGTGGGATAATCTAATAACCCGAACTAATCCATCCGGACAACGTCCATATTGATTATAAACGAATTACAATAGTTGATAACATTGCGAGGTACTTGGCCTCTATATGATACATTTTACAAACGTTGCATTTATTCTTAAAAGGCAAACTATCATTACATCGAAAATTGACATATTCACCTAACATTTCATAATAACCAAATGACCTAATCTGTCATTTACTTAACAATAGTCTCTAATGAACTTCAATGACTCGAATGCAACGTCCTTGTATCATGGCTTAAAGGGTCCCAAGTAGTGTCCTTAACATGAGCTAATGCACAGCGGAAGTCTTAATTCATACCTGAGAATAACATGCTTTAAAACGTCAACATAAAGTTGGTGAGATATATAGGTTTGATGCTAGCAGCGTATTAACTATGGACCACAAGATTTCATATATATAAACATAGTACACTCGCAAGTGTATGAAAAGCATTCTAAGTTTATTGAGCACCTGGTAACCAGCCTTAACAAGAGTGTGTACCCCTGAGTTATAATAATATGTGCACCGAATCAAGTGCATTCCGTTAACCTCGAAGTACTAAACACCCGTTCTTCTAGTTTAGTAGTGACTAGAACAACATCTGGGTGGGGGTGTAAAACCCGATAGATCTATCTTTAGGATTCGCGCCTACCAGTTCATAAACCAATAGTTAAAGTTACCAAGCTAGGGGATTTTTGATTCGAACTCACATAGAACGTAATTTTAGTCACTTGTGTCCATAACGTAAATCATTTATAAAAATAGCGCATGTCTTCTTAGCCCAAAAATATTTAAAGTTTAAAAGGGGACTATATACTCACCTAATGTATTTTGTAGTAAAAATACATATAACACCATTGGTAACTTATAAGGTTGGCCTTTGATTCACAAACCTATATCATTTATATATATGTTAACTCATATAATTGTAATTGAACGAATTTACATATTGATAGTGATATAATTGTTATCTTAATTAAGTGTTTCATTAAAACCCTAATAAGTTACATTTATTAATATTTATTATTAAAATTTTAATATAAATATGTTATATGTAGTAAATATATCTTTATATAACTATTAGTTATTTGACAAAATAATATTGATAATAATAATAACTAAAAGTTGTTTTATTTTACAATAATAATAATAATAGTTATTATGATAATAATATTGATAATATGAAAATAATAATATTAATGTCAAGATGATAGTAATAATACTACTAATAATAAAAATGATAATAAAAATATTACAAATTTTAAATATGTTAATAATACTAATAGAAATGATAATATTACTAATATTAATGAAATACAATAATTTTATTATTTTCATAACGATAATGATAATGATAATAAAATAATATTACTTTTACTAATAATAATACTAATAATAATGATAATTATAAATTACTACCTTAAGAGTATAAGCTCCAAAAATAAAACTGTTCTTGCCAAGACTCGAACCCGCGACCTCACGTTTACACAAATACACGTCAAACCATCCTTCCGTACATACATTTCTGGCTTGGTAGGATCTTAATATTATTTTTTTTACTCGTTTTCTATTACCATCTTCTAAAAAAAATCATAAAATTATCTAACCCGTCACCATCTCTATACACTGGCCCAGTCGAAATGGAAGGACTGGTACACGGCTCGATTACTAAAATGAAGTTCACGGCCCATTGCTAATATATATATACGGACCAATTATCAAATTAGGATCATAACATCCGCCCAGCTAGTAATTCGTGTTTAAAAAAAAAAAAATAAATATTAAAATCGTTGTTAGCTACAGACAAAGGATAAGTGGTGTTGCTTTGTCCAAACAATGTCCATAAACTAAGTCAAAAGGTTGTTGAAAATATAAAAAAAAAAAAAAAAAAATACGTAATGGATTAGTAAATTGTAGTGGCCATGTGCTTTTCCTTTCATCATTATCATCTTACAAGTTCATGTCCCTTTTAGAAATCCATCTTTATTGGCCATGATGTCTCATATTACTCACTTGATTATTTTTTATTTTTTTTTTTTAAAAAAAAAACGCCACATATATAGTTTTCTATAACCAAGTTGCAAAATTTTAATTTGTGAATTATATCTTACCCCTCTCCTTTTGTTAAAGTACTCAACCAAAAACAAAAAAAAAAAACGTTTAACAGTGGCAGCAATTATTGATGATGAATTGATGATGGTTGTACATGGCGTATATTTAAAAGGTGGGAGAAAGTGGCGGTTTGCTCGTGAAGGAAACAGGAAAATTGTGGTGATCGATGGTGTGGTGTTGGGATGTGTTTATGACTAGTGACGGTTAAAAATGGTGATCGAGTTTTACAACGAAAAATAGTGAGGTGTTGAGGATGGTGGCGTTAAATGATGATTTGGGAAGGTGTTCTCTCGATAGAAAAACGAAAATAGAATCCGGTGGTAGCAACAAAACTAAATTGCGATTGGTTTATGGTTTCAAGCAAAAGAAACAGGAATGGTAGCAATCAAGTGTTTGATGATGATGAAAATGGTGGGTTTGTGTGTTGGCGTTCTTGTTTGGATTGAGTCTTTAAAAGAGAGAGTGAAATAAATTTGTGATAGTTAAACATAATAGCATGTATATATATCTATATATCCTAAGAGTATTAGAATAGGACAACAACAAATACAGCTGTAAAGCTTAATAATTAAATTAATATTTAAAAATTTAATAAAATAATATAATCAAACATAAACGTGCATATATAGTGTCATGGCCTAAATTCTTACCGACAGTTTATTCACACGGAGTACTATTATGTCCATTGCTAAACAGTTAACGTATAAAAGTGCTCCTAAAAATCCTGAATTTTTAACTTAATTGTATTTTATTATTTCACTCATTAACTGTTTGAAACCTGATCAAAAATGTTCGAAAAATATTTATTTTATGTATTAACAAGTAGTATTTACATACATATTTATTTCCAACAATTAACTTATATATTATTTCAATTAATATTTCAGATCATTATATATATAAATATACATGTATCTATTTACAAATAGTTGTTCGTGAATCGTCAGGCATGGTCAAAGGGTAACTAATTATCCAAATATAAATTTCGAACTTTCTAGACTCAATATTACGGGTTTTTGCTTATCGTGTCGGAAACATATAAAGCTTAAGGTTTAAATTTGGTCGGAAATTTCCGGGTCGTTACAGTACCCACCCGTTAAAGAAATTTCGTCCTCGAAATTTGGTAGAGGTTGTCATAAATAACAATAGGAATGTTTTCATGACGAATATGAGGTAATAGTGAAGTTTTATCATTATTGAGAGATTCAGATAAAACGATTCGATTATGTAAGGTGCACGAGTAAAGCTATCACAAAAGAGTGAGATGAGTAAAAATATACTTGTTTTTACCAATGACGTGTTTAGAATTGATTTCCGAAATTTATGGAATTAAAGAAAATCTTACGTAATAAGATTTGGTTCTTCGGCGATTTAGAAAACAGGATCTCCTTTGATTTAATGCGGTAATCTGTTTCGATTTCTTTGTCGGATATTTCACTATAAAACTACTCCCTTCGTTTTCTTATTTCCCTATCCCATATCTTCTACTCTTTCTCCTAAATTCCTACTTTAAGACATTTGCTAATATGCTTCATCCCATTCTAATCCTTGATATACTCTTAATTTTTACATCTATCATCCTTCTTTTTCATCTACCACCAGAAGAGTCTATTTACTTCTACTATACTCTTGCATTGATAGTGCTTCTAGTTCTCCCATGCCTCTATATTGCTATCGGCATTGATATACATGGTTTGTAAATTTTGGGTGGTTGTTGAGTTTTATATCTTCCTTTATACTTCGATACTCCTGCTTCTGTCTTCTATAATCATTGTCATCCATAGTTAATATCTCCTCCTATTTGCTGTGATTTTTACCCCAATTTCTATTGCGGGGTTTTATCCCTTTGTTTCTTCTTCCCGTCCTCAAGTCAAGCGAGCAATGGTCCGGAATTCGTAGATATAAGATTTGGAATGAACATGGCTAATGTTCTCAGAAAGGAATGGTAATGGCACGATTTTGATTTGTCAAATTACCAGAATATCCAGGAAAATAGAACTATCAAGATGATTTGTTCTTAATGCGTTTCGGAATTGGATAGATTGTAAGAGCCGTGTAACATGGCACATTATGACGGTACTGTGAATCATCACATTCCATTAGAAACTTAACATGAGTTACTGTAATATAATGAAGTTGATCAAGTTCCATTATATTATACTAATTCATGCATCAATTCCCAACACTACTTCAAAACATTCATATTTTAAACTTAGAGATTTCAGAATTTAGAAACTAACACAGTTTCTTTTATGTTGTAACGCAGATATTACCGAGAAATAAATATTCTCAGATAAGAATACTTATGAAAATATCTTCAGAAATATTGAGGATATTTATAATAAAAGATATGATAATATCTTGGAATTTCTAATGTCGAAGAATGATGATGAAGATTGACCTGTAAGGGTTTAGATTCAGAAGCAAGGTGTTTGCTACGGAATTATCATGATTCTTTATGTACAAGTTTAGTCCCTGAAATTTTGTTCAGAGTTTCCTTCACGGTTTGCTCAATCCGGTTTTCAGTACCAAATTTTCTATCGAGCGTTCCTAACACTTCCTCCTTTTATTATCAACTTTTGGTCATTAAGACCGTATACAACATGCTGCTTTATTAGCATTTCAAGAACTACTTCATAGTTCAAGACGTTTTTTAGAAACTTCACATTCGAGGTATGAAATTCTTAGAGGTAATATCACAAGTATAGCTGGAGAAGTTCTGCAAGATTTTCAAAATACGAGTTGCGGATTCCACCCAAAGGAATGCCGAGCTGCTGGTACATCTGCTGATGACGTTATGGAATATAAAAGGTTCTCCAGTGGTAACGGCGAAAGAACAAGGTATAAATTTCGAGGTTATAGTAGGAGTAGTCTTACTGAGAAGTCGAAGTGGAGCTGTGACAAAATTGACTACTTTGAAAAGGAATCGTATGGTTGTTTTTGCTAATGGATGATAAGGAATTCGACGCGGATATAATTTAACTATAACTTCGGTTTCGAAAGTTTTTCAGGTGCATAACTGTATGCATGAACCTTTCTTCCATGGATGAGGTGTTGCTGGTTCAACTTCCCGATCGAGGTATTTTCAAGAATCATGAAAGATTTGAACGCGAATTGTAATCGTCAAGATACGAATGAGGTTTAAAATAGATTCAAGTGGCAAACTTGAAGAATTGTCTAGTTTCATATGTTATAATCAGCATTTTAACTCCTTTTAATTGTCCAAAGTTAGCAGTCCAATAGTCCGATTGTCCAATGGTTCAATAGATTCATATATAAATTAGATATAAATATAATATTTGAATTAAATAATACGTATCGTGACCCGTGTACCGGTCTCAGTGTCGATCACAACTCAAAGTATATATATATTTTGGAATCAACTCCGACCCTGTATAGCCAACTCCCACCTTCACATATAGAGTGTCTACGGTTGTTCCGAAATATATATATAGATGGGTCGATATGATAAGTCGAAACCTTGTATACGTGTCCCGTTATTTAAAGTGCGTGAAATAAATAAATATATATCATGACCCATGCACCGTGTTGTCTCAGAATTAATCCGACGTATTGCGTACATGTGTCCCGACAATATGTACAGTGCGGAAATTAAATGACAATAAATAAAATTGCGAGAATGTAAATTGCAATAAATTAAATGTTAGCCGGGAACAGTTATCTAGGAACAGTTAGCGTGGATTCCTAACAATATTTCAATTAGTTAATTCGTCTGTTTCTAACAAATTTTATTATATCCAATGTTTTCTTCGTTATGCCACTTGTTGGATTCTGATAGGTAAAAATCCAAATATGAAATTTGAATGAAAATGGTTATTCTGAGGTGAGCGGATACGAATATCGGTGATTGTAAGTAGGATAATAGATAATCGTTGAATCAGATTCAAAGGATGTACAGTGTAACTTATTAATGTGAATTCTAAATATTCCTCGGGTACTACCCACCCGTTAAAATATTTTCATCATTAACAGTTTGTACGAGAGAATTTTTAATTACATTCTTTATGAAAATATACTTGCATATATATTTTCATCGGATGTAATCATGGATTTAATGAGTCAATAAGATATTAAACTCATTTGATTTATCGTTAGCACCGGATTACATGATCTCTAAAACATTAGAGATTACATGATTGCCATGTCGAACGAAGATATATGAGGTAAAACGTAAAGCGAAGGTAATCGATATAGAACGATATGTCGAACGAAAATTTAGTAGATAGAATGATACGTAGAACGGTGACTATACTCAAGGTATAGTTTATGACGTTGAGGTTTACGACGCGGTTGTGGCTGCTGCTGGTGTTTGTAACCGTCGCACCATATTTTCCATAGCCGTCACACGAACGCGAAGTTTGTTAACTTATGCTTGTACACCGGAATGATTGGCGATTGAAGCGAGCGGATGTATAAAATTCGGAATATGAGATGGTATGTAATTATGATGAGATATCCGTAAAAAGGGGAAAAGAAATGGTTTCTCGAACAGGTTCGTCGGTAAGTGTTTCAGGTTTATCGCCAAAAGGATAATTTAGTGGATGGAAAGGTTCCTCGATGTGAAATGATTTTCGGATGTCGTATGATATTCTAACTATATAGAATATCTATATATATTACCAAAGATTTCATAGACTTCAAAGGAATTTACGGCATATGTCAGGCAAATCTAGGATGCGCTAAGATATGAATTTTTGTCTATACACTATCGATGCACTAAATGCAGTAAGACGTGTCTAGACTAAAGAATGATAAGCAGGAAATTTTTCTAAGGATGATAAGCAGATGATTTCCGACTAGAAATGATAAGCAAAAACTTTTGACGGGCCGACACAGTCAAAGTCCAGACTCACTAATGTATCCTAACATCTACCAGTTAGACACACTAATGGGTAACCTGGTTCGCTAAGACCAACGCTCTGATACCAACTCTAATAACCCGAACTAATCCATCCGGACAACGTCCATATTGATTATAAACGAATTACAATAGTTGATAACATTGCGAGGTACTTGGCCTCTATATGATACATTTTACAAACGTTGCATTTATTCTTAAAAGGCAAACTATCATTACATCGAAAATTGACATATTCACCTAACATTTCATAATAACCAAATGACCTAATCTGTCATTTACTTAACAATAGTCTCTAATGAACTTCAATGACTCGAATGCAACGTCCTTGTATCATGGCTTAAAGGGTCCCAAGTAGTGTCCTTAACATGAGCTAATGCACAGCGGAAGTCTTAATTCATACCTGAGAATAACATGCTTTAAAACGTCAACATAAAGTTGGTGAGATATATAGGTTTGATGCTAGCAGCGTATTAACTATGGACCACAAGATTTCATATATATAAACATAGTACACTCGCAAGTGTATGAAAAGCATTCTAAGTTTATTGAGCACCTGGTAACCAGCCTTAACAAGAGTGTGTACCCCTGAGTTATAATAATATGTGCACCGAATCAAGTGCATTCCGTTAACCTCGAAGTACTAAACACCCGTTCTTCTAGTTTAGTAGTGACTAGAACAACATCTGGGTGGGGGTGTAAAACCCGATAGATCTATCTTTAGGATTCGCGCCTACCAGTTCATAAACCAATAGTTAAAGTTACCAAGCTAGGGGATTTTTGATTCGAACTCACATAGAACGTAATTTTAGTCACTTGTGTCCATAACGTAAATCATTTATAAAAATAGCGCATGTCTTCTTAGCCCAAAAATATTTAAAGTTTAAAAGGGGACTATATACTCACCTAATGTATTTTGTAGTAAAAATACATATAACACCATTGGTAACTTATAAGGTTGGCCTTTGATTCACAAACCTATATCATTTATATATATGTTAACTCATATAATTGTAATTGAACGAATTTACATATTGATAGTGATATAATTGTTATCTTAATTAAGTGTTTCATTAAAACCCTAATAAGTTACATTTATTAATATTTATTATTAAAATTTTAATATAAATATGTTATATGTAGTAAATATATCTTTATATAACTATTAGTTATTTGACAAAATAATATTGATAATAATAATAACTAAAAGTTGTTTTATTTTACAATAATAATAATAATAGTTATTATGATAATAATATTGATAATATGAAAATAATAATATTAATGTCAAGATGATAGTAATAATACTACTAATAATAAAAATGATAATAAAAATATTACAAATTTTAAATATGTTAATAATACTAATAGAAATGATAATATTACTAATATTAATGAAATACAATAATTTTATTATTTTCATAACGATAATGATAATGATAATAAAATAATATTACTTTTACTAATAATAATACTAATAATAATGATAATTATAAATTACTACCTTAAGAGTATAAGCTCCAAAAATAAAACTGTTCTTGCCAAGACTCGAACCCGCGACCTCACGTTTACACAAATACACGTCAAACCATCCTTCCGTACATACATTTCTGGCTTGGTAGGATCTTAATATTATTTTTTTTACTCGTTTTCTATTACCATCTTCTAAAAAAAATCATAAAATTATCTAACCCGTCACTATCTCTATACACTGGCCCAGTCGAAATGGAAGGACTAGTACACGGCTCGATTACTAAAATGAAGTTCACGGCCCATTGCTAATATATATATACGGACCAATTATCAAATTAGGATCATAACATCCGCCCAGCTAGTAATTCGTGTTTAAAAAAAAATAATAAATATTAAAATCGTTGTTAGCTACAGACAAAGGATAAGTGGTGTTGCTTTGTCCAAACAATGTCCATAAACTAAGTCAAAAGGTTGTTGAAAATATATAAAAAAAAAAAAAAATACGTAATGGATTAGTAAATTGTAGTGGCCATGTGCTTTTCCTTTCATCATTATCATCTTACAAGTTCATGTCCCTTTTAGAAATCCATCTTTATTGGCCATGATGTCTCATATTACTCACTTGATTATTTTTTATTTTTTTTTTTTAAAAAAAAACGCCACATATATAGTTTTCTATAACCAAGTTGCAAAATTTTAATTTGTGAATTATATCTTACCCCTCTCCTTTTGTTAAAGTACTCAACCAAAAACAAAAAAAAAAACGTTTAACAGTGGCAGCAATTATTGATGATGAATTGATGATGGTTGTACATGGCGTATATTTAAAAGGTGGGAGAAAGTGGCGGTTTGCTCGTGAAGGAAACAGGAAAATTGTGGTGATCGATGGTGTGGTGTTGGGATGTGTTTATGACTAGTGACGGTTAAAAATGGTGATCGAGTTTTACAACGAAAAATAGTGAGGTGTTGAGGATGGTGGCGTTAAATGATGATTTGGGAAGGTGTTCTCTCGATAGAAAAACGAAAATAGAATCCGGTGGTAGCAACAAAACTAAATTGCGATTGGTTTATGGTTTCAAGCAAAAGAAACAGGAATGGTAGCAATCAAGTGTTTGATGATGATGAAAATGGTGGGTTTGTGTGTTGGCGTTCTTGTTTGGATTGAGTCTTTAAAAGAGAGAGTGAAATAAATTTGTGATAGTTAAACATAATAGCATGTATATATATCTATATATCCTAAGAGTATTAGAATAGGACAACAACAAATACAGCTGTAAAGCTTAATAATTAAATTAATATTTAAAAATTTAATAAAATAATATAATCAAACATAAACGTGCATATATAGTGTCATGGCCTAAATTCTTACCGACAGTTTATTCACACGGAGTACTATCATGTCCATTGCTAAACAGTTAACGTATAAAAGTGCTCCTAAAAATCCTGAATTTTTAACTTAATTGTATTTTATTATTTCACTCATTAACTGTTTGAAACCTGATCAAAAATGTTCGAAAAATATTTATTTTATGTATTAACAAGTAGTATTTACATACATATTTATTTCCAACAATTAACTTATATATTATTTCAATTAATATTTCAGATCATTATATATATAAATATACATGTATCTATTTACAAATAGTTGTTCGTGAATCGTCAGGCATGGTCAAAGGGTAACTAATTATCCAAATATAAATTTCGAACTTTCTAGACTCAATATTACGGGTTTTTGCTTATCGTGTCGGAAACATATAAAGCTTAAGGTTTAAATTTGGTCGGAAATTTCCGGGTCGTTACAGATAAAGGTCACCTAACCACTTGCATGATTAATTTTACATGTTTACACAAGTAGGACGACTTGATTTGGGAATCATGAACTTAGGGTCACCGAAGCATGAGGAACAAATAGGCGTTGATGGGATAAATATGCCATGCAAAAGGATTGCATGATCCCATAATTTAGAAGTTGCAAAAGGATTGCAATTGTCATATAAATGACTACCTAGCTAAATCAAATAACGGGATAAAGGTCACCTAACCGAAATTTGATTTACCGTTGGATTCTAATATTTAATAAGACAATTATAATATAAAAGGGTATTGTTTATTAAATTTGAAATCAATACTTAAATGAACTTTGTTAATTTTGTAGATGGCCGCTAATAACAACAACAACATGCAAAACGCACCACTTAACCTAAACAACCTATCGTTAAGGTCTCTCCTCGAGAAAGACAAACTCAACCATACGAACTTTATGGATTGGTTCTGTAATCTTAGGATTGTCCTCAAACTCGAGGATAAAGCGTATGTGTTGGAGGACCCCATTCCCGATCAACCCGACATGGATGATACGGAGGGCATGGCTTACTATGACAAATATTGTGCCGATTCGGTGCAAGTTGGTTGCCTAATGCTTGGGACTATGATACCCGAACTCCAAAAGGATTTCGAACATCATAGTGCATATGACATGATAACGCAATTGAAGGAGATGTTCCTTCAACAAGCACGTGTCGAGCGCTTCGAAACGGTTCGAGCGCTACATGCATGTCGTATGGATGACACCCAATCCGTCTCCTCCTATGTCCTCAAAATGAAAAGCCTCATTGATCGCGCAAACCGTCTTAACCTCAACATTTCCAATGAGCTAGCCACCGATCTTATCCTAAACTCCTTGTCAAAGAGGTTTGACCAATTTGTAATTAATTACAATATGAATGGGATGGATAAGACCATCGGTGAGCTTCATGGCATGTTAAGGACGGCCAAAACAAGCATGGGTAAAAGGGCTTCACCCGTGCTAATGATCAATGATGGCGGGTCAAAAGGTAACAACGCCTCTAAGCCTAAGGTGGCTAAGAGAAAAGGACCCGCCTATCAAGGCAAGGGAAAGGTGAAGATGGTTACCCCAACCAAGAACAAGAACAAAAAGCAAAAGGTTGCGGAAAAGGCAAACCCCAAGGAAGACCCATGTTTCGGTTGCGGTGAGATGGGTCATTGGAAACGAAACTGTCCGGTCTACCTTAAGGAGTTGAAGGAAAAGAGGGATGCGGGGCAATCCTCAGGTAATATATATATGGTATATATAGAGCTTAGTATTACTTCTTCTAATACATGGGTATTAGACACTGGATGTGGAACTCACATTTGCAATTCTTTGCAGGGGTTCAAAAGAAGTAACAAGCAAACGGGAACATCAAGTCTCTTCATGGGGAATGGAGCTAAAGTGCAAGTGAAAGCTCAAGGAGACTTTGTGTTAAAACTTCCAAGTAGCATGGAACTTATTTTGAATGATGTTTTGTATGCACCCGACTTGTGTCGAAACATTATTTCTGTTTCCCGTTTGAAACAATATGGTTTTAATGTTAATTTTATTAATGATGATATCCATGTTTGTTTAGATAATGTATTCTATTTCAAGGCTTCGCCTTCAAATGGAATTTATGAATTGGTTCATGATAACACATCATCTAGTAGCTCAATGTACCATACAAGCACCAAGAAACTCAAAAGGGATTTGAGTGATTCCTACTTATGGCATTGTCGCCTTGGTCACATAAACAAGAACCGAATGCATACACTTCAAAAGAATGGACTTTTAAAATCAAATGAGATGGACTCGTTTGATGTATGTGAATCTTGTTTACAAGGCAAAATGACTAAAGCACCTTTCAAAGGGACCTATGAAAGGGCTAAAGACTTGTTGGGATTAATACATTCGGATGTGTGTGGTCCCTTTAAGCCCATGAATAGGAATGGTGAAAGATACTTTGTTACATTCATTGATGACTTCAGTCGTTTCGGATATGTCTACTTGTTAAGGCATAAGGATGAAACTTTTGAAGCATTCAAAGAATATCAAAACGAAGTACAAAATCAACTCAACAAGACAATCAAGGTACTGCGTACCGATAGAGGAGGTGAATACCTAAGCGATGCCTTCCAAGATCATCTTAGAAGTTGTGGGATTATCTCACAACTCACTCCTCCTGGAACACCCCAACTGAATGGAGTTTCCGAAAGGAGGAACCGAACCCTAATGGATATGGTTCGATCTATGATGGCTAGAAGCTCGTTACCTCTATCATTTTAGGGTTATTGTCTATGCTCCGCGGCTCGTATTTTAAATATGGCCCCAACCAAGAAAGTGGAACGAACACCTCATGAGATGTGGTTTGGAAAACCTCCATCTCTATCATACTTAAAGGTATGGGGATGTGAAGCTTACCCTAAGCGTTACGTCCCTAATAAGTTGAATGCTCGATCCACGAAGTGTATCTTCATAGGATATCCCAAGAATGATATGGGATATTATTTCTATGATCCATCCGAGCAGAATGTATTTATTGCTCGGAAGGCGGAATTCCTTGAAACTAAGTTCCTAATGGAAGGAAATAGTGAAAGGAAGATAGATCTTGAGGAGGTTCAAGATCAAGTAGATGATACACAATTGGTTGACACTAGCACTCAACATGAAAATTTTGAGAATGATCAAAATACACAAGACGTTCGCAGATCTGGTAGGATTAGTAATCCTCCTGAGAGATATGGGTTTCTCATGGATGGTTGCTATGTGGTTGATTTGGATGAACCAATAAACTACCAAGATGCTTTATCAAGGATTGATAAAGATAAATGGCAGGAAGCCATGAACGCTGAGATGCAATCCATGTATGGCAACCAAGTTTGGGAACTTGTTACACAACCTGCTGGCTCAAGGCTAGTTGATTGTAAATGGCTTTTCAAAATGAAAACCGACATACATGGAAACTTGGATACATATAAAGCTAGACTTGTAGCAAAAGGTTTCACTCAAACTCAAGGGGTTGACTATGATGAAACTTTTTTGCCTGTGGCAATGCTAAAGTCTATTAGGATATTACTTGCCATTGCTGCTCATTATGATTATGAAATATGGCAAATGGATGTCAAGACCGCTTTCCTAAATGGACATCTTGAGGAATATGTCTATATGGTTCAGCCTGAGGGTTTTGTTAATCCGAAATATCCTAAAAAGGTATGCAAGTTAAAGAAGTCAATCTACGGATTGAAACAAGCATCTAGAATGTGGAATCATCGTTTTAATGAGGAGGCCAAGAAATTTGGCTTCATTAAAAATGGTGATGAAGCTTGTGTATACAAGAAAGCTAGTGGGAGCACTATCATGTTCCTTGTACTATATGTGGATGATATATTGTTATTTGGAAATGATATTCCGGCAATGCAAGGTGTTAAAACTTGGTTAAGCAAATGCTTCTCCATTAAGGATCTTGGAGAAGCACAATACGTTTTGGGGATTGGGATCTACAGGGATAGATCCAAGAAACTGATAGGTTTAAATCAAAGTGCATACATTGAAAAGATCTTGAAAAGGTTCAAGATGGAGAACTCTAAGAAAGGTTTGGTACCTATTCAAAAGGGAACACTTCTCAGTTCATCTCAGTACCCCACCACGAAAGATGAACAAGATAGAATGAAGAAAGTCCCATATGCTTCTGCCATTGGGTCAATCATGTATGCAATGATATGTACTAGACCGGATGTGTCATGCGCTCTTAGCCTGACAAGTAGATACCAGAATAACCCAGGAAATGGTCATTGGATTGCTGTTAAAAGTATATTGAAATACCTTAGGAGGACTAAGGATATGTTTCTGATATATGGGTCTGGTGAGGAGGAACTCGCTGTAAAAGGTTACGTGGATGCGAGTTTCCAAACTGATCGTGATGATTCTCGATCACAATCCGGTTATGTCTTCACATTAAATGGAGGTGCTGTCTCTTGGAAGAGTTCAAAACAGGATGTTGTTGCTCTATCCACTACAGAGTCGGAGTACATCACCGCATCATTAGCAGCTCAGGAAGCTGCATGGATGAAGAAATTCATCGACGACTTAGGAGTAGTCCCTTCCATTCAGGACCCTCTTGAGATCTTTTGTGACAACGAGGGTGCGATTGCTCAAATCAAGGAACCTCGTGCTCATCAAAAGACCCGTCACATTGAGCGGAGATTCAACTACATAAGGGATGAAGTTGAAAAGGGAAAGATATGTATTCGCAAAGTTCACACAGATCTTAATATAGCGGATCCTCTCACGAAGCTCTTACATGGATCAAAACATGCAGGACATGTTTGTGCATTAGGGCTTCGATATTCTAGTGATTGGACATGATCTATTTTAAGTATTGTAACGGAACGAAATTGTTCAAACTCATTAATATAATTATGGTTTAATTTATTTTGAGTTAAGTTCCTATTTTGCATATTTTATCCATGAATAAGCAATTATTCTAAATTCCGTAGTTGATCACATTTGTGGGAACAAGTGTGAGGTTTAGACTATTATGAACTTGGATTGGTACACATTCACGGACTGAATGTGAGGCAAGGTTGCAACCAAGGTTCATAGATATTTGTGGGATACAAATATTGGAAGACCCGCCCTCAAGATTTACTAAATGGAGCCTTTGTGGTTGATCACATGTAGTCTTGAGTAAAGGCGAATATCATTGTATCCTCTGACCTGAGATACATATTGGGTTCAGATATTTACCAAGTATTGTGCCTTGATTCATTCCTTCGCTATTCCGAAATATGGTAGTTCATAAGGAAGAGCTCAGGTATAATACAAGGTATATATATTTAGGACGTATGTAGTCAAGATGGAATTTGTCCCTCTTATTCGTTGAGAGTCAGATGTCTAAGGTCTGATAAAGTTAAATCTAGAAGAGAGTGATCACTCTGTGTCTCTTGGATTTAACATGACATCTAGGACGAAAGGATATAATGAAAAGATTCACCTATTCATATTCGAGATGGGAACTCGAAAGGGATGATGTTATTGAATGGCACAAAGTCATAACATATTGGGGGTGATGGACGGTCGTTAGGTGGTATCCGTCACTTGCATTAATTTCTTATGTTTCTCGTGCAAGTGGGAGATTGAAGGTTTTTCGTATGCCCGAGAGACATATTAAATTAATGTGGCTAATATGTTTTGATCCAAGTCGGGTCATACCCAATAACAAGCTTACCGACACCTTGTTCGTATTTGATCTTAACGATTGGATCATTGATTAAATACGCGACATTTGAATTTTAAGGAAAAGGCTTCTTAAATAATATTACTTGATATGTTTATATATAAGTTATGGAACAACTTATATAACAAGGATTTAATTATTTATAGGTTAAATAATTGATTAAGTTATGATACATTTTATAAAATTGGTTTTATAAAATATACATAACAAATAATATATATACAAGTTTATAAAATGTATTTTATGAAATCAAGTTTTATAAAAACTGATTTTATAAAATCAGTTTTTTTTTTTATAAAAGTATATTATATTATGGCGATGTGAGTGGCATGGGAGTTAGAATAAGCATGCATTTGTTTAATACTTGCTACCCATGCTTAACTAAGACCAAGGGGACTTAGTATTCCACACACACATGCATTTAAACATATCAAAAGAGCTAGAAAACTGCACAAAATTCTGCTGCAGTTGTGCTGAAGGCCGTGGCCTTTTATTGCCAAAAGGGAGGTCTTAATTTGGTTTTTACAAGCTCATTTATAGTGTCATTTAAATCCTAACTAATTACAAAGGTGTTGGGGTTATTGCTTGTGGGTATTTCAAGCTTGAGGCTTCAAGTAAGAAGCTTGTTCATCATCATCTTCTTCATCATCTTGTAGTAACCCTCAACTAGCTTGAGGAGGTAAAACTCTAAACTCACTTGTTGTATGTAAGCATATTATTCTTGACTTGATCTATTTTGGGATTCATGTTTAAATGGTTAAACTTTGTAAAGATTGTTTTAATATGCTTCCGCTTTCTATGTTTATAAAAATGATTTTAGACATATACATATATGGATATGGAAACTTGGTAATCTTTTGAATCCTAACAATATATACATATATATTTTCTTCAGATGTAATCATGGATTTAATGAGTTAATATAATATTAATCTCATTTGGTTTACCGTTAGAACAAGAGTATAGAATCTCTAAAATATTAGAGATTACATAATCGCCATGTCGAACGAAGATAAATGATGTAGAATGATTCGTAGAACGATGATTATGCTCGAGGTACAGAATGAAATATTGGGGCATGTGATGTTGAAACTTGTGTTGTTGGTGGTACTGTTGATGTCGGTGATGTTGCTGAAGCTGGTACGTTTTGCACCATATTCTCCAAATTGATTACTCGAGCGCGAAGTTCGTTGACTTCTTGTATTACTCCGGGATGATTGTCGGTCAGAACGAGCAGATGAATAAGGTTTAGAATTTTAGATAGAATATAATCGTGGTGAGATATTCGGGAAATGAGGGTGAAAATGGTGTTTCGGACTGGTTCGGTGATAAGTGCTTCAGGTTCGTCGCCAAGAGGTAAATTCGGTTGGTGAAAAGGATCGCCTTCTTCGTGTCTCCATTGATTAAGTCGACTACGAACTCATCAGATGAATTGGGGATGGGTGATTGGTTGATTCATTCTGGTGACACTGCTTTCGGAGCTTAGGTGAAACTCCATATCGGAATAGCTGTCAGAATCCGAGGAATTCGAACTAGTTGAGGGATTCATCTCGTACGATCAGATGAAGGATTTTCGATAAGGAATAGATTATAGGATGTAGATTAGTACCCTATAATACATAATTTACATATGCATATATAATACTAAAATCCCATAAGTTACAGATGAATCTATGGAAGCTGTTAGGTAAAGTCTATAGTAACAGATACACTAAGATATGAATTTTGTCTATACATTATCGATGCACTAACTGCAGTAAGACGTGTCTAGACTAAAAATGATAAATAGGTAATTTTCTAAGGATGATAAGCAAATGATTTCCGACTAGAAATGATAAGCAAAACTTTTGACATGCAGACACGGTCAAAGTCCAGACTCACTAATGCATCTAAACAACTATCAGTTAGATACACTAATGCAAGACCTGGTTCGCTAAGACCACCGCTCTGATACCAACTGTCGTGCCCCGTCCTAATCCATCTAGACGAATACATTACATTTGGTTACATCGCGAGGTACTTGACCTCTATATGATACATTTTACAAACATTGCATTCGTTTTTAAAAGACAAACTTTCATTTCATTGAAAGTTGACTGACATGCATACCATTTCATAATATATCTAAACTATAAATGACTTGATAATATTCTTGATGAACTCGATGACTCGAATGGAACGCCTTTTAAAATATGCCATGAATGACTCCAAGTAATATCTCTAAAGTGAGCAAATGCACAGTGGAAGATTTCTTTCATACCTGAGAATAAACATGCTTTAAAGTGTCAACCAAAAGGTTGGTGAGTTCATTAGTTTATCATAAATAATCATTTCATCATTTTAATAGACCACAAGATTTTCATTTCCATTTCTCATAAAATTACGTTCCATGCATAGAGACAAAAATATCATTTATATGGATTGAACACCTGGTAACCGACATTAACAAGATGCATATAAGAATATCCTCTATCATTTCGGGAAATCCTTCGGACATGATAAAAACGAATTCGAAGTACTAAAGCATCCGGTACTTTGGATGGGGTTCGTTAGGCCCAATAGATCTATCTTTAGGATTCGCGTCAATTAGGCGTGTACTAATTCTCAAAATTAGTGATGTTCCCTAATTCTTAGGCTACCAAGCAAAAAGGGGCATATTCGGCTTCGATCATTCAACCATATAATGTAGTTTTGATTACTTGTGTCTATTTCGTAAAACATTTACAAAAATTGCGCAGGTATTTTCAGGCCAAAAATATAAAGGGTAAAAGGGCAAATGAAACTCACCATACTGTATTTTGTAGTAAAAATACATATGACTATATTGAACAAGTGTAGGGTTGACCTTGGATTCACGAACCTATATCATTTATATATATATATTAACACACATAATCGTAATCGAATAAATATATATTATTATTAATAATATGCTTGTTAAATTATTTGTTATATAGATGTAGATATATTTAACTTACATATTTTATTTAACTAGTGTTTATCTTTCTTTATAACATGTTAATAATAATAATTTATTTTAGTGTTTCTATATGATAAACTATATATGTATATATTAGTTGATATAATTTATATGTATATATATATTTTTTTAAAATAGTAATTATAATAATAATACTAAAATAATATTAGTAATGATTAAAATAATAATAATAATAATAATACTAATAATAATAATAATAATAATAATAATAATAATAATAATAATCATACTTATTAATAATAATGATAATACTAATAATTATATTAGTAATAATACTACTTTAAGAAAACAAGTAGGTTGCAGCTTCAAGAAAATTAAAAATGTCACAGCACAGATTCGAACCCGCAACCTGTCATTTAACCATTTTCTTTTAAATCACCAAACCACTAGTTTGTTTTAGTTTAAAATCATTCGATTAATTATTTAACATATGAAACTGTTTCCTTCATCATATGTCTATCCTTAACTTAAACTATCATCATCATAATCATAATCATATTTATCATAAAATCATATCATATTTAAACTTAATTATATTTTAAATCATAATTTAGTCTTATCTTCATATCTTAATCTTTATTTTAACACTTTTAATAATATTTAATCATAAAAGTGATTAAGAATAACAATATTAATATGTATACCTTAAATAATTTTGTGCTTTTGTGTTGATATCAAACCAGGAACAGAACCCGTTAGATTCGTATGTCATGGCCCGAGTTATTAAGCCCAAAACAGAATTCATTTAGTATAATCCATTAGCTAGCAATTTGTTGGGCCTTAAAGAGTTTCAGTCCATTAAAAGTTCGATGGCATCCTAAAAACATCCGGTCCCCTTTATGTTTCCCGGTTCAATTCATCCCTAAATTCATTCGATCCCCAAATTTTCTTCCAGATTACTTTCGTAAAAATCAAATCACAACATCGAATGATCTTGTTTCCTAGATCCATGCTTAAGAAGTTTTGTGAAGGAATCAAGGCTAACAACAACAACAACTCCAATTTTGTTTAAGAACAATGGCGATGATAATGATGAACATGAAAGTCAGAAAATGAAATCTAATTCGGTTCAGGTACGGCTTCCTTCATAAAGTGTGTTTAGAATCTCCCATAGCATGCTCGTAATTAATCATTTGTTTCAGAAACACCTTATAATTCATGGATTGTAAGGTTGATCGAAAAGCTTTATATGTTGACTTTGAAATCTGGGATTTAGAAGTGTAAATTAATTGAGGTTAATACCTCACGAGACACAAATAAGCATCCATGAATCGAAATAAGTCATTAATTTAATTTGGTATTAAATGGTTTGACTTTGCGGTTTGAATTCGAATATCAACAGGTGCACTAGCAGTTGCAGTTGCAGCAGTAGTTGTTGATATAGGTTTAATGATTTTTGGTTTGGCTTGATTGAAACGAAAAGAAGAAAGAAAAAAAAAATAGAAGTGATTTTGCAGAAATTTCATTGCAGGTTGGTGAAAGTCGAAGGGTATAAATACAAGTGGTTATGGGTTTCGTTCAAAGAAAGCAAACAACAATAATTATGCTTGATTACTCTGAGTTGTAAGTGCATGTGGTGGAAAAGTGGCATGGTGGTGATAGTATAAGGCCAAAATAGAAACAGAAAGAGAACCTGTAGTAGTAGCTGTAACGATGGAGGGTTTGAGGTGATTTCAAACAGAAAACGCGAGAATTGGTGATTGTAGTGGCCGGTTCTCGGTTAAAGAGGTTGAGGGTGTTCGATGAGCAGGTTGTGGGGTGATGTATGATGTTGGAAGGCTTTGGTGATGGTGGGACTTCAACACAGAAACGATATAACTTAGCCGTAGTCAGCTTCAATGGTGGTTTGATGTTTGTGTTTGTAATTAATAGCAAAAAAAAATATGTATGTGGATGGTAAGCTAGTTAAGCACTAGGAGTACCACAAGGAAATTTAGATTGTGATCTATTATATGCACAAACGTATTATTATAATAACTTTTCATAATAATTGTACATGTGGGCAAAAACAAAATGATAAAAGTAGTAGTTAATTGATAATTGATCAAAGTGGGTTTTCTCTGTATCTAGAGCATATGTAATAATATATAGATTTTAGAGAGAAAGGGATGATGGAACTTGAGTTTGACAGGAAACAAATTAGTACCAGTCAAGGAGTAAAACAAATTGAGTGGGGATTGATTGAAATAAAAAAATGGTCCATTAATATGCAGTATATGTATATTCTATATATCGATAGAATTTAGACAACACTAACAAACACAGTAAAACCCATTCACAAATTAATAATAATATAATAATAACAATTAATATAATAATGTATTTAAGTAAAAAAAAATATCAAACGTGAAATGAGTTTTACAATCATCTAATATTTATTTTTAATATACTTTATTTATATATGTAGATGTAGATATATTCTAAATAATAATTATTATAATATCCTATTTTTATTTTACTTTACATAATTAATGTTTATGACAACAACATATAATATTTCAAATTATATTTCCAATTAATATTTTTATATATACACAAATATCTATTTACAAATAGTTGTTCGTGAATCGTCGAAAGTAGTCACAAGTTAAATGATATAATTAAACAATTCAAAATTTTTGAGACACAACCTAACAGACTTTGCTTATCATGTCGAAATCATATAAATATTAAGTTTAAATTTGATCGGAAATTTCCGGGTCGTCACAGATTTTGGCAAAATTTGAAGGTTTTGGGGCAAAATATGTAGGTTTTGGGGCAAAAAAAATTCACCAGGGGCAAAGTCGAAAAATCCAAAATTTTTACATTGAAAAAAATTCACTGGGGCGAGCACCCCCTACCCCCACACAGTTTCGCCACTGCTCATAAATCTGTATGATATCATAAACATTAACCTTATAAATCATTATATGAGATGCGATGAATTAAAACGTTTTTTTAATGAATTAAAAGATGTAAATTGAAAATGTTGATAGTAACAATTTGTTTATAATTAAATATCTTTTATGTTTTTTGAATTTAATTGCTCATGTTAACTTTTACATTCCCTTAGACTTGTTCTATCGCGGCGTGAGTCATCCCATGTCGCGACCCGCGTCAATTTCTGACGCCGTTAATCCCCGTCAATTTCTGATGCGTACCAGCGTGAGTTGGATATTTGACCTGCAGAAATTCGAGCATGAAATTATATACCATCAAATCACATGATTTTATATTTTATATTTATTTTTTCCCACTCAATTTCCAATCAGATTTTACCACATTACCCTACCAATATTTGACA
Organism: Rutidosis leptorrhynchoides; assembly: GCF_046630445.1. Classification (NCBI taxonomy): domain Eukaryota; kingdom Viridiplantae; phylum Streptophyta; class Magnoliopsida; order Asterales; family Asteraceae; genus Rutidosis; species Rutidosis leptorrhynchoides. Next base: position 700,289,482 of record NC_092333.1, on the reverse strand, counting down.
CAAAAATTTGACATTTAGGGTTAATGAAGGTCAAATATAGTCACCATCAAAAACCCATTTTTCACCAAAAAGTACACAATTTGACCTTAACATCACAGTCAGGGTTATGAATAGTCTTGTTTTACCAAACATAAAATATAAACTATGCGTGGATTGTTTGCTCAAGGAGTATCGGATCTAGGTGTGAAGATTTGGCAAGCGATGGAATGGTCATGTGGTTACTTAATATGAAAAAATCAGAATCAAAAAGCTTTCAAAAAGAAATGTCGAACTTCACCAAGTGCCCTTAATGAGATTCAAGTATTAAGCTTTGATTGGATTGCAAAGAGATGCAAATCTATATATATTTGCTTTTAAAAAAAAAAAATACGCAGTAATATAATATTTAATATGATATATAATATTATAATATATTATACTATATATCTATAGTTTCTATTAAACTCCTATAATGATGATGTCATTATTAACCTAATTTCTTTATTTAAAAAAATCAAAAAGAAAAAGAAAAATTCTAAGCCCTTAAGGTGATGTCATTAATCTAGTTAATGACTAATTGAATTAAATCTATTTATTTATTTCATGTTTTTGGGGAAAAAATTCACTCTTATTAATTATTATTATATTATTATTCAAATTCAAATATGAGTTCTATTTACGAAATTAATTACGTTATATATGTATGCGAAATACACGTCTCAATAAAAGGTTATAATGTAGACTTTTATGACAAGGAAAATAGTAATTGTGATGAAAATTAGAAGATGATGGTGAGAGAATAAATGTATTTCATTTATTTCGACCAAGTTAAGTGCATCAATTTTTTTGTAAAAACAACGAGAAGTTTCTTAGTCGGAATCCGTCGAGTCATTGAACTAATTGACTTTAGCGTTTAAATTCACCTAATACCTAAAATATATATCATTAAACTATTTCGTTTAAACAAACTGGTGATTTCATTAAGCTAATTACCCTTTAATTTTCACAATGACGATGTCATAATTTTATATCAATTTAATTAAAAAAATAATACAAAATTTTTTATTAAAAAAAATACTAGTCTCTCCTAAATTGTAAAATCTTCTACAGAACACTCAAATTTTAAAGCATATTGTACAACTTTTATATAATAATTGTATTTTAGTTTTCTATAAAAATTTAAAATGCATTTATTATTACTAATAATAATTATTATTATTAAAAATATAAATACTCTACTTTAAGCGAACTTTATTATTATTATTTAATTTTAATATAATAATTATGATTATTATATTATTAATATTCAAATATGGATTTTTTTATGAAATTAATTACGTTACATATGCATGCAAAAATACATGTCTCTATATATTTGTAAAAAACAACGACAAGTTTCTAAGTCAAAGGGGTCATTAAAATAAATGACTTTAGTAATTACATTCACTTAATACCTAAAACATGTCATTGAATTGTTCCGTTTAAACAAACCCGTGATTTCACGGGTAGCGGCGAATCGAACCATGAAAAACCTGTGTGAAGACAGCGACTTGCGGACGATGTTTAAAGGTTTGAAGCTTCTTTCCAAACCGGTTTCCTAAAACTTGTCTCCCGACGAATACAAAATGCTAATGAAAGCTCAGGAGAAAATTAAGAAAAAATATGCGAGACAATTGCAAAACTTGGACGAAGACAAGTAGTTTGATTATTAAGTTTCGAATATTTTTTTTTTAATTTATGTCGCATTTTAATTATCATTGTAATGTTTTAAATTTTAATTATTGTAATGTTTTTAAATTTTTAATGAAAGTTAGTACAATATAATAATTAAATAACTCCTGTTAATTACATTACATTACATTTACATTACATTACATTAATAAAAAAACTATTTAAGAAAATACAAAAAAAAAAGGTACTTAAAATTATTTCGATAAAAATCAACGTTGGCGGATATTTAATTTTGTAAGCGGATAGATATATAGATACACGCCTGTGTACGTATACATTAAATTAAATTAGAAAAACAAGATAACTGTGGTGGAGAGTAGTAACCAGCAAATCACAGTGCCCAAACCCGAATCCATCCATGAGAGAAAAAATTTAGAAACTAGAAAACCAAAAAGATATGGTAGAGGAGAACAGTAGTAGTAATAGTAGTAGGGCAGCAGAACAGTCCTTCAATCACAAAAAACAAACCCTAATTGATGAAATCTCCTGTAAAGTTATCACCGGCGATCTCCCTACCAAAATTCAAGCTGCAAGAGAGATCCGGAGCTTGATTCGAAACCGTAATTCATCCGATAAGATCCGTACTAAATTCGCTGCTGCCGGTGTTATTCAGCCTCTCGTTCTCATGTTATACTCTAAAATTCACGACGCCCGTGAAGTTTCGTTGCTCGCACTGCTTAATCTCGCTTCTAGAAACGAACGGTTAGTAATTTCATCGATTTGTAACTATTCGTTATACATTAGCTGTAATATTGATATTTTTCTGTGTGAAAAGTGAAAGAATTGTTTTATTATGATTATGAATTTTGTTTGTTCAATTTAGTTGTTGTGGTTGAGATCAGATGGTAGGTAGTGGATTTTTATCTAGTGTTCATCTGTTAGGGGTTCACAGGTTAAATCAACTTATTGTTGCAAGAATAGGTACCACCATTTTATATGAATCGTTCTCAGTATTTTGTAACTTAATTTGACCTAATTCATAGTTATTATTTATATTGATAGCATGATTTACACAAACTACTCATGTTAATTGCCAGATTATAAGTCGAGATTTTTTTGTGTTGTATAGAAACTCTTAGTGTTTATAACACGAGTGTTTATACCAAGCTGTATAAGCTAGTCCTCAAATTAAAGCTTTGTCTTTGCTATTTTTTGACACCCAATTATACAACTTGAATGACGAATCGAAGAAAAATTATTTTGGAGGCTAAAAACAGGTTATACAACTTGTTCATTGAGCAATAAATAAGAAAAGAAAAAAAGTCCTCTTGTGGAACAATGGCTTTGTTGCTGTTTAGATAGTTAACAAAGCCATTGTTCCTCAGTTAAAGAATAGTTAACAATCAATTAACTATTTAATGTTAACTGTGGAACAATCGATTTACTATTTAACAATGGCTTTCGTTAACTATTTAAGGAACAATGGCTTTGTTGCTGTCAGTCAGAGAAGTTCATTTAACGATCTTGCTTGAGCTTTTACCGACACTACGCTACATTTTACATGCTACTGCTTCTTTTATTTTCATGACATATATTGGAATATTAGGTTATTTTTTTATTTTTTTTAAACTATACAGTATACATACAGGGTATAGTCAGTAGTGGCTTTTTGTCTAACCAGGTTTAACATTAAATTTCAGAAACAAGGAACAAATAGTGACATGTGGTGCCATCCCTCCTCTCGTTGAGCTTCTAAAGTTTCAGAACGCTAGCACCTTACGGGAATTAGCCACTGCAGCAATATTAACCTTATCAACGGCCCCACCCAACAAACAGACCCTTGTAGAATCCGGAGTGATACCACTACTGGTTCAGATCCTAAGTTGTGGAAACGTTCAAGGAAGAGTTGATGCTGTCACTGCTCTTTATAACCTCTCAACCTCAAAAGAACAACCAATTATAATTCCCGACCCTAGTGCAGTCCCTCCTCTCATTAACCTCCTCAAAGAATGCAAAAAATCATCTAAATTTGCTGAAAAAGCCACCACGTTAATTGAAATGATCTTAAAGTCAGAAGAAGGAAGATTGACAATTACAAAAGCTGATAATGGGATACTAACATTAGTTGAGACGATTGAAGATGGATCTTTAGTTAGTACAGAACATGCAGTGAGTGCTTTACTCTCACTATGCCAAAGTTGCAGAAGTAAATATAGAGAACTCATTCTGAACGAGGGTGCGATTCCTGGCTTGCTACGGCTAACCGTTTACGGAACCGTTGAAGCACAGGACATGGCTAGGACCCTATTGGACCTACTCAGGGATTCACCTCCAGAAAAGAGACTCAGTTCATCTGCTCTTGAGACAATTGTGCATGATATTGCAGTAAGGGTTGATGGCTCAGAAAAAACTGCAGAAATTGCAAAAAGTTTACTGCAAGATATGGTTCAAAATAGCATGAGCATAACATAGAGTTATAACTTTGTAGGAAGTATTTGAGGTATTCTTTACAGAGCCCTGAAAAACAGGAGGTGATTTTGACTGAACCTTACAGGGGAATGTAAATATTTTTTTATAAAGTAAAAGCCCTGTTACGTGTAAATCTTTTGAAGGAGTTCTCGAACTCGGATGTTGAGTGACGATGACTTTTAAATATATAAATAAATAATAAATAATTAAATTTAAAATACATGGTTAAAAATTATATTCAAATAAAATTCCCACCTCAGTTGACCGAGTTTATCCCCGATTTTTTTATTTTTTAACCAATTTTTACCCATTTTTTGGCCTTTAACCTAGTTGACTCGGCCGTTGACCCATTTTTTGGCCGAGTCTGGGCCTGAGAACTTGGCAGCCATTTAAAACCGACAACTCAGGAGTTCTCGGTCGAGTTGTTCGATTTTTGCAACACTTGCAATATCCTACTTTAACAAGCTAGCACACTTGATCGGATTCGATGAAAAACTGCACTTGGTCAGTCTGATAAAGAAAACTAGCCAAGACAAGAAGCTTTGTAACTTTAAATGAATTCGACCGATCTTTTATGTTAGTTTTTATAACGAGCTTGACAGGTTCCACTACTAGGTGATCAGTTTTATCTAAAATCCTGCTTTTTTATTAACTTTACAGATTTAATCATTGAGGGGCTGGAGATTTATCTCGAAAACTTGTAAGTTGTAACTTTGTTAACAAAGCAGTCTAATTTTCTTAATAAAACACAAGGCATGTTACTACATTATGACATTTTACATTACTTGGAAAACTTGTCGAAACTATACATATCCATCCATTACATTATTACATTACAAAGCCTATACCTCATTTCACTCAAGAATCGAAAATACTTAATCCTCCATGTTCTACTGATTATCAAATGAGCCACAACGACCCAAAAACCAATACCGAGTCCAACCAACATACTCAGAATTAACCCCCAATCTTCTCCATGTGATCCACTGTCTATAATTTTACTTCTATCAGGTGCCTTAACTGCACAACTCTCGATAAGTGGAGGTCCACAAAGTTTGTTACCGAAGAAACTGGACTCGCTGAAGCCTTGAAGTTGAGTGCTTGACGGAACTCTTCCTGTCAAACTATTGTAAGACGCGTTGAAGCAACTCAAAAAAGTCAAACTTGACAAACTCATTGGAAGCTCACCAGAAAACTTGTTGAACGATAAATCAAACGTTTCAATTGATTTCATGTCTCCAATCTTGTCCGGGATGCGTCCTGTAAATTGATTTCTTGATATATTCAACGATTTTATTTCCCGAAAGGTTGTAATAGCACTTGGAATGTGCCTAGAAAAACGGTTACTCGATAGGTCTAACAGAATCACCAATGGAAGATTACTGCTATATGTATCTTCTCGCCCCTTCATTACTAACGAATCACTAGCAACAGTTGATCCATTGTAAATCAAATCGAAGGGATATATACTTTTTGTGACAGTTTCTTTACCAGAAAAAACACTAAAATTGTTGATACATCCTGGAATGTTTCCGGACAGATTATTATGAGCAAGATCCAAGATTTGAATATGCTTAAGTGACAGAGCTCGTCTGGAATATTTCCATCGAAATTGTTTGATCTAAGGTTGAGAATTCTCAAAGATGTAATTTCCGTTCCTAACCATTTTGGAATGCTTCCAACAAATTCATTCCCACCAAGTTGAAGGATCATTAATGCTGTCAAATTCATTAAAGAATCAGGTAGCTTCCCAGATAACTGCTTATTCCCATGGATGTTCAATAACTGGATGTTAGACGACAACCCTAAAGTTATCGGAATCTCACCGTACAAACTGTTGTTCTCCATGTTTAAAAACTCCAACCTCGGCCACTTGTCCCAGCACTCGGGAATGGTACCCGAGAAACGATTATTTCCCAAGTTTAAAACTCTTGAAAAGTTTTCGTCATAAGGACATAACGAATAATGTAACGAACCACCAAAAACGTTATTTGACACATCAAGAAATGTCAATGAACTATTTAAGAGATTAGGTAGTTCCCCTGTAAATCTGTTGGAACTTAAGTCAAGTACCTCAAGTGTTGCAGGGATACTTAACAAACTTCCTTGGATTTCATTTTGTGACATATCCAAATACATTAAAACGTCGAACGATCTTAAGAATGAGTTAGGCATGGGAGACGAAATGCCCGTGTTGCTTATATCCAGATCGATCAAATCCTTCTGTGATTGCAGCCACACGGGAAATCGAGGCCCGATAAACCAAGAGTTTATATACAAGTGCTGAATCTGAAAAGGGGGGATCCAATTTGCAGGTCGCGGTCTTAGTATTAAGTTGTTGCCTTTTCCACTTAGGCTTTTTAAACACTTAAGTTTGGCAAAGTGAGTTTCGGTCATGGCACCTGTCAGTCGATTATGAGAAAGATACAAAGCTTCTAACTTTGAAAGTTGTCCGAATGTTTCAGGAACACTTCCAGTCAGTTGGTTATATGAAAGATCTAATACTTTCAAGGAAGATAATCATCCAATCGAATCTGGAAGGACGCAATTCAACTGGTTATTAAAAAGTTCTAACATTTCCAATGATGATAATTGTCCAATCGAGTATGGTATACAACCGTAAATTAAGTTCCCATATAAAGACAATGTCCTGAGATAAGATAATTGTCCTATCGAATCAGGAATGTTACCGGTAATATAGTTATCTGAAAGTACTAAATGAACCAGATGCATCAAGTTTCCAAGATGATTTGGTAAATGACCAGAAACTGGCGAGGACCTTAACGATAATGACTCCAAATTCGATGATTTGCATTCGAAAAAGCTTTCAAGAAGGTATGTTAAGCTGATATTATCGAATTTGTTATGTGACAGATCAATATCTCTCAGTTGACAAAAGTTGCATGAAGATTTAGGTATTGGCTCTGTTAGATGATTATAAGACAGGTCAAGGGTAACAAGAGAGGTCAAGTTGTGAAGTGAATCGAGGACAGAACTCGTAACAACACAATTACTAATATCTAACAAAATGAGATTACTACCTATACTAGACAACCCTTCGAATACAAAATACGATAAACTCACGAAATTATTCTCACTAAGATGAAGAAACTTGAGAGAAGTCATGTTACTAAAGCTATTCATACTATCAGAAAAAGGGCGATTAAGATTACAACCGCTTAAATCCAATGAGACTACACTTGGTATACTGAATATCCAAGTTAGAATTGAATTGTCAAGGAAAAGGTTGCGAGAAAGATCAAGTAAGAAAAGCGACGTAAGATTGGTACTCGCAACAATGTACGGATATACATCGGGGATTTGAGTATTAGAAAGACGTAAATGGACCAATGAAGGAAGCGCGTTAATCACCTGAAACCAATCGACTGCTTTGTTAAGACGCACACCGCGCATATCCAAGTGATGCAACAAACGGAGACTTAACAACCACTGCATATTTGGCGTACTAGTTGATTCAAGAAAAGTTCCAAGACAAAGAACGCGTAATTCTGAAAGATTTCCTAATTGAGCAGGGATGGTCCCACCAAATTCGGAATTAGATAAGTTAAGATACCTTAACTTTTCAAAAGAACCTATAAAGTTAGGAACTTTCATCCCTCCAAAATCGTTGCAGCTTAAGTCTAGATGTTCGAGTTGCGTTAGGTCCAACAAGGATGGACTTATATCCCCTTTCAACCTCTTCTTCGAGCCTTGTTTATATTCGATTATGGAGCCTTTATGTAATAAATCACAATGACCATCGAGCCCACGAAGATGAATTCGTTGAACATGACCAGTAAAGTTGTCACAAACAATCCCAACCCATTTGCAGCAGTTGCTTTCCTCAACAACATCCCAAGAAGCAAGTTGGTCTGCTTCATCTATGAGTCCATGTTTGAACCTCAAAAGTGCTTGTTTCTCGATATCTATGCATGTCACATGATCATCCGCGTTCTGATCCGATAAACACGAGTGTAACAAGGTCATAATAAGAAGTATACAAAAGTAACAAAAAGAGGAATAAGACAATGAAGAAGGATCACTCATTTTGGTTACTTTTCTAAGTGAATAACAATGAACTCTATGATAGTTGAAAAAACAAAACTTGTTTCTTTACATTAATCAGGTTGCTTTCATTTTCACAAGTTGAAAAAACAATCAATGTGGACAAAAACTAACTAAAATAGTAATTCTTAGGTACCAAATTTTCCTTCTATGATAGTTCTGCTACAATATAAAAATGACACATGACCAAGTAAACCCATAAAAACCACCACAATTAAAATATCAATGTATGTGAATATAATTGACATAGATGAACAAATCAACAAACTTCATCGTCTAAGTATCTCAGTGTCAAATCTTTATTCATATCAATATTGTCCTGCAAAATGTTTTACTTTAATTATTATTTTCAGTATATATGATAAGATATATAATGTAACAAACAGCAACAGTTTATTTATACATTTCGGCATGAAGAATCAACAATACACTAATCCCTATATAGCTTAGTGGAGGTCATAATAAAAACGGTCACCGGATAACACAATTAGACTGAATACAGCCGAGTAAAAACATATATTCGCCCTCTCTGAAAGCCTATTAAAAAAACGTTTTCCGTTTAACATTAATATTAATATTAATGTAACATTTATCACTAGAATGCAGTGTAAGATGGCGCAGTGGAAACTCAATTCAATATTGAAGCAGAAATAGATTAGATGATAATGAAAGAAACATGAATCATGATATGTTTCTTCAATGAAAACTCGAACAACCGAGGAAAAAAGATTTCAGTTTCTCAGATGCATAATAATACACCGGAAACATTACACAATTGATATCTACAGGAAGGGTAAGTTTGCAATCACACTGCCCTGTACACCAACACATTTAATCATAATATCCAATTCTTCACATAGGGCAAGTGTTGTCTTCCATTTCATTAGTAGAAATCATCATGTGGTTTCTACATAACGGGCAAATAACGTTCCAGTATTTCAGCCATTTTTCAAGACAACTTTTATGAAAAACATGCCCGCAAGAGAGGTGATTGATCTCCGCATCGGGTTTAAACTCTATCAAACAAACTGAGCATTCTTGTTTGGTTGAACGACATAACGATATGTAACGGACTGACGGCGTTTGGCTTCTGAACTCTTCCATATAAGTTTCTGACGGGCTTCCTCGGTGTTCAAATGATTCGGTGAATTCGTGATTGGATGATACTAAACGAATGCCGACAACGTGAAGTATTGAGCATAAGATATCTTTCATGATGTTTATAGACATGGCTGTGTTAACCAGGATTACACATAGCACTCCAGCATCAGATGGATTTGAGTATGGTGAAAGGCCCATATTGTTGTTTAAACCTAATTAGACAAAAGAGACAAGTCAAGAACTCAATCTTTTTTCTTCATTAACTTTAAGCTTTTAAATTGTATGAAGAACTAGAGGTGGCAAAATCGGCGGTTCGAATGCCTTGGGTAACTGGGTTAAAATAGAACTTTTTAATAACTGGAGCGAAAAATGGCCAGCTTGGATCGACCCGAATAGCTTTTTGTCCCGTAAAGCTAATATGTTTGATTTTCATACAGGGTAAAAGTAAAGGTAAAATCAAATATATGTTACCTTTCGCTTGAAATGAATCGCGAAACAAGCAAGCGAAGTTTGACGAGTTCCTATCCAACTGCAAATATGCCACAAAGTTTAGTCCAACTACTAATACTTCGGTAGATCAATTAAACACAGAAAAACACCAATAACTTCTAGTCGCCGGCTCCCTCCCTTCTCTACTAAAAAGTGATAATAGTTAACTTTATACTTTAACTTGTTATAAAAATATTATTTGGGCTAAGCCTAGCAGTCTTTTAGTTAGGCCAAAAAAATATAGTACTAAAGATCGGTTAGAATTCACTATGGCCATACAATGTAAGAATAGATCCTTGGCAACCATAAAAGTTAGATTCATTTAGGAACAATAATTTCACACACTCTTACTGCCGAAAAAGGTTGATTATTGGGCACCCCAACCCAAATTGCCCCAGCTTAATCAAATTTACCCTGGAGCCCCATATAAGATGGTGGCTCAACCAACTGTTCCAGCCATAACTAGCCTACAAGTTCAATACCAAATCTTTTTTTTTTTTTTTTTTTTTTAAATGAGATTTTATAGTTCTGATAGTAATTTTCTATATATTATCAATCGAGAAACAAATACTAGCTACTTGTGAGAATATAGAATTTCATTAAAAACAAGAACTTTGATACAAAGATCCCAAAAAAGACAAACAAATCCCATAAGCATTAATTTAAACCACACAATTAATCAATATTTTGTTCAGTGTAAATCATACGCGTTAAAACCCAACTTCAAAACCAAAAACCCACATCGAATTCCGCTTCAATAAACAAAAAAATATACTTACTAGATAAGCTAATTGAAATCTAAGGTGAGATCTACAAACTAAATAAATAAAGTAAAAACACAAAAGCAGCATAAAGAGGGAAAAGAAAAAGAAAAAAAAAAAAACATACTGGCAAGCAGAGTGCGGTTGAGAATTGAAATAATTTGGAATTAGGTTTTTATTTATTATGAATTTCCAGCAACAAAAACCCTGGGAAGTTGAGAAAAAGGGGTAATTGCTGATAATAATGGTTAATGATGGCACCCCTCATTGAATAGTACACACAAACAAATCATATACTCACTCAAACATAAACAATAAACAAATAGGAGTATAATAATAATAATAATAATTAATAATAAACATATAAACAAACAAATAAATATATACGGAGTATCAAAAGTGTTATCGCTATCAATATTTTTTTATTTTTCTCTTACTAAATACGGAGTATAAATATAAAATGATTATATATTAGTTATTAGTTATTAGTTATTTCCTTAACTCCAAATATTAGATAGAACAATTACTAAAGTTATTTTACTTATTTAACAAAGGAGAAGATACATAAATTTTGAAACTTTTTTTTCCCTAAATACAATTTTTAAAATCTCTCTATCTCTCTATCCTATAATAAGAAAACTAAAATAGCATCATCAATTCTTAAAAAGAGACACATGTAAAAATGTGGACCATTAGATGAGTGAGGAAGATTTAATCTCAGCCCTTGAAATTATCGATAGCGTCATTTACAAAAATCAACAGAAATTAAGATGCTTAATTACTCAAGTTGCCCCTAATCCTTTTTACATTATAAACTCCCCTAAAACTCCCTCCTCTCCAAAACTGCTCTCTGCTCTCACGTTCCAAAATCAACATAGGGTTCTTGGCCACAATCGGTTAGAACTCAGGGAGGTTTCCTTCTCCTCTGCAATTTCGGAATCGATTTTGGTTACAATCGCAAGAATTTCATGAGGAATACAACTTCAGATGTACCGATTATGGTTGACAAACTATATCGTCAGGGTTTGTTGAATAGCCTCAGAGGCACCGCTATTTTTGGTTGTAATCGCAACAATTTCTTGATAAATACAACCTCAGGGGCACCGGGTATGGTTGACAAACTATATATCATGTGTATCAAATATAGAGTCTTATATGAACACTAAGTGTTTGATGAAATATCTAAATGAAAAGTTAAATTTTATTTTTGCTCATTTAAGTTTTATGCTCCTCACTTCAAAAACTAGAATCTATGTCTTTTTTTATTTGATATGTAAAGTCATCTTCAACTGTATTTTTAAAGTTTGTTAGCCTATATTACATATTCATTAGTATCTATTTCAGAAATTTGGAACTTTGATTTATTTGAAAGCTTTAAATTAAACTTCATGATGCATCAAAATCGGACTTTATGCTAAAGCTATAAACCAATATATATATATATATATATATATATATATATATATATATATATATATATATATATATATATATCCATAGTATGATTCTTTTTGGTGTATGTGTCACACATACTTATGTGATTTTACATTTCCTCTGGTTTTTTTTCATAATATTCTCGCATCTTAGAGTCGTTTAAAATTTATAGATTTATCTGATTCGCAGACTTGGAGACTGGAATTTATGCAACCCTCAACACCATAGTCCAAGAACAATTATTTTGAACTGTACATCCCTACAATTGTGTGACACTCAACACGATTGGTGGGGTTTTATATATAAACAAAAACATGGATATGGTGTGGCAGTAATTCATATCAAATGTAGATCTTAATTATTGCTTAATAGTGAAGTTGAGGTGGATGTGTCTTCGAATGCCAACGAATCTAAAGGTATGTTTTTACGTGTGTGATGCTATCAGCGTTCGTTGTTAACAAGAGAAAACGTTTGCATGAGGTATATTTAGAATACTCTTTTGTGTTTGTGTTAATAAAAAATAGCGTATAGTTGGATTGTGGGTTGGGAATCTAATGATTTTATAAGAAGTTAAATTTTTGTTGTAATTTAGTTGGTTTTCTTGTACTAACAGTTCAGTTTGGCAATAAGTTTCCATATCCAATAAGTGTGATTAAATTTCTGGTTCCGCTCATGCTGAAACGAAGATGGCAGATAGGCTCGGTTCGAAGTGATATGAAGACGAATGAATAAATGTAGGTCAATTAGAAACTAACATTGTTCGCGATCCAGAAGATGATGCAGGAATTCAAGGTAAGCGTTCGCGATGAAGACGATGGTGAGGTGCAAGTAGTGTAAAAAGGTAAGTTAACTTTCTATCACTTTAAAATACATGTTATGATTATTAAACCACCTACTAATGTACATATAATGGTCTGTAATGACTTTTTATATTCACAAAGTATGAAATCAAAATCATTTATCTATACTACATTCGTATTCATATACATATACATTCATTTTCATATACATAACGATACATATAAGTAATCAAAAACATTCATCGATATCTAGGTGGTCAATTGTAAAAGATGTTAAACTAATGGATTAGTCAAGAAATGACGGTTTTTAAGTGTTATAACGTAAAAAGTGTTTTAGTCATCTATTTAGACCCCTGACCCATTTGGGCCGTATGGTGTCAAATTGGGTATTTAATGCTTTGTACACGTTCATTATGTCATGTCAAAAGTATTGTCAAGTTTTGATGTTTTAAAAATGAGTTTTAAGTGTATTTTACTGAAAGGAGTCATTTTGACTCATTAATACGTAATTGTGTATAATTAGACCCGTTTGGGTAACTTCGTGGATTTGAAATTACAACACATTTATAATATGTTTCTGGAGCTGTGGAGTGATTTTGGGTCACTCAGGTACATTGGATAATGATTTTGGTCATTAATCAAATTTCTTGTTCTTCGTCACATATGTTGTAGTTGATGTATGATTAATGGAACGGTTCGTACATGTACAAAATCTACCTCATCACATTGCAATATGCAGGTTCAAATTTTTATTTTTTGTGTTTTATAATGACTATTAGTTTATTCTATACAAAAAGTTGTAAATTTTAGACTTTTTTGTGCCGTTGGTCCCTCCATTATACACTAAATAGTGAACAGCGTCCCTTTCGTTTTTTTCTGCTTACAGCATCCCTCCATTTTACAAATTTGTGTTTCAGTGTCCCTCCGTCTAACTTCCGTTAAATAAGTCCGTTAATTCATGACATGTGCCTTGCATGTGAGGGTAAATTCGTCTTTTTAACGTTGTCTCTTTATCTTTTTCTTTTCCATTTTTCTTTCTTTCTCTTCTCATGATAACCCACAACCACCTGCAGTTTTCTTAAATTAATGAATACCAATCTTCAAAATTAAAACAACCATTTTTTCAATTTTTTTACTTCTTGTTCAAACCATAACGTCATCTGATGGCTTTGAACAATTCATTACCAAAACAAATTACATATGAACGGCACGGTTGATGGATTCCAAGGAACAATAATCACTCAATCTCCAAGATTAAACTTTTAACTATACACAAAATTACACCAACCATGAGCAAAGGAATGTGTATTTCACATTAACACAAACAAATTCCTGTGATCATTTCATTTGACAGAGGGACTCGGTATCTTTAAACGGGATAATGGAGGGATGCTGTAAGCAGAAAAAAAACGAAAGGGACGCTGTTCACTATTTGGTGTATAATGGAGGGACCAACGGCACACAAAAATCTAAATTTTATAAGGTTGACAATTATACGAGTGAAAAGTTCCTAACTTTATGTAAGCAAGAGTATAAGTACTACATTGAGGCCAAATTAGAGAAGTTATGTGAGCTGCTATCAGATGTAAGTTTGCCAAAGTTGTATTTTATTTTATTTTATTTTGTTATGTTGTTTTGCTATTTGGATACTAAATGACAAAATTGACTTTTTTTCTCAGACAATAACGAGAACTAAGGATAAGGTTGTCAATGAACACGGTTAGAATTACGAGGAAATGGGAAGAGACGATGTAAGATCTGTTACATTATTGAGCTATTTTTATTTATTTTTTTGTATGTCTAACCTCGGTTCACCTTTATAACATAATTTGCAGGAGGAAGTACCTGAAGTCGAGAGTGATGATGAGGACCAACAAATTTACAATCCTTTGAAGTTGTCGATGGGTTGGGATGGAAAACCTATTCCTTACTGGCTCTACAAGCTTCATGGCCTTGGGCAGGTGATATTACTTTTTTTTAGCAAAAAACATAAATGAACTAAAAATAGATGAAGTTACAACTCATCATTTGCTTATTAATGTACACTCAACTATAAGAAAATCAATCCTAATTGATGTGTTTTATTTTATCCTTCAGGAGTTCAAGTGTGAGATATGTGGAAACTATAGCTACTGGGGGCGAAGAGCTTATGAGCGTCATTTCAAGGAATTTAGACATCAATACTGTATGTGTCGACTTGGTATTCCAAATACCAAGAATTTTAACGAGATCACATCAATCGAGGTACGCCCCTTTCATTAATAAATTATACAGTCATTTCCATATTGTGGCTCATTGTATTATGTGCTAACTACCTTAATTTTCCCGACACAAGCAGCAGAAAAACTATGGGAAAGGATAAAAGCAAATCAAGGGGTGAATAAATGGGGATCAGAACTCGAGGAAGAATACTACGAAGACAGGAATGACAACATCTAACAACTAAAAGACCTACACTGATCTTCAAAGCCAAGGCTTGGTATTTGATTGTCGTCTTCAATCACAAGCAAGTTTATCTTTTAGTTGTTGATCCTATATATGCATTCTCGTAATGCTAATACCTTGTGTTATTTTTTTGTTCTCATGAGTCGTCAAAAACTGCTTCAACGGAAAACTCGATTACATTTTCTGGCGGACACTTCATGTGATACTTTTATAATGAAGTGAGCCTGCAATCACAAACTGAAAGATTCAGTTATGTCAAAAATGTTAAAACACTTTTGACTTTTCTTCATCCTCGATGCTTATTAGTGCGTGGATGCCTCCACAACAACTATGGCGGATGACCCGTATATTTTCAACCCGTATTAAAATTCACATTAAACTGTATCAAAGACATAAATCATAATTGTATAGGTCGAACAATGCCATTGTATTTACATCTACGTGTGAAATTCTTTTAAAATGCTAATCTTATATGTTTGAGTCCCGCGAATTCGCGGGGTTATAAACTAGTTTTATTTTTATTAGAAAGGTGGTCTAAGCACACCACTTACAACACGAAACACAAGATGCTAAATGCTAAGATACATAAATTTTGAAACTTTTTTTTCCCTAAATACAATTACTTTTCTCATCTTTGTTTCGTCAAAAATCGAATTTTTTCGTTCGATAATGTTCTCATTGTTGCAGGTTTTGTAACGACCTCGAACTCTATATGTTTTTTGGTAAATATTTACGCTCCTCAAGAGAGATCAAAGAAAGCTAACCTTTGGTCTTTCCTTCTTTCTTTTATGTCTAATAATCCTGGCGAGTACATTGTGTTTGGTGACTTTAATGTGGTGCGTAATGCATGGGAACGACAGGGATCAAGATTTTGTTCTCTCAAGGCTCAAGATTTTAATAGTTTCATAGATGGTTCAGGATTGATTGATTTTCCCATGGGCAGTCGAGCTTTTACACGCTCCAGTAAGTCTTGTGACAATCGTGCTAAGCTAGACCGGTTCCTTATTTCTAATGGGTTTTGTGATGCATTCCCGAATTTAAAAGCTCGTGTTCTTCCCAATCTCTGGTCGAATCATTGCCCGATTATTCTCTATAATGAACAAGTTGATTTTGGTCCAATTCCCTTCAAGATCTTTTCTTCTTGGTTTGTTATTGATGGTTTCGATGATGTAGTTAAACAAGCTTGGGTTAACCCCACGTTGTTGGCTACTTGTATTGGGATTAATCCTTTTATTGCTTTCAAGTTGAAGCTTCAGTTTGTTAAAGACTGTCTCAAAAAATGGAGAAAGGAAAAATTTAATTCTTCTTCTAATAATAAGCTACTGATTCTAGAGGAAATTGATGTTATCGACTCGGAGTTGGTAAATGGTGGAGATCAGGTTGCCCTGTCTAATAGAAGAGTGCAACTTGTCAAAGAATTGCATGATATTAACAAGAAAGAAAGTATGGATGTAGCGCAAAAAAAATAGAAAACTTTGGACGGTTCACGGTGATGAAAAATCTAAATTTTTCCATGCTTCGTTTAAAAGAAAACGTCGAAAACTCGCTGTTAATGGTATCAATGTAGATGGAATTTGGACCTCCTCTCCTTTGGAAGTCAAGCATGCTTTCCTGGATTTTTTTCGTATGAAATTCAAGAAACATCATACCGTGAAATTTTCTCATCCTTCATCTCATTTTCGGACTCTTTCTCAAGAACATGCGGATAGCATTGAATCTCATTTCTCATATTCGGAAATTAAAGAAGCAGTTTGGGCTTCTGGTGATGATAGATCGCCTAGACCTGACGGGTTCTCTATTCGATTTATAAAACATTTTTGGGATTTGATTCAGGTGGATGTGATGGCTTTTGTTCAGAATTTTCAGTCTTCGGGATTTATTCCCAAAGGTTGTAACTCGTCCTTTTTTACCTTGATTCCAAACTTATCTAACCCCTTAAATGCGAAAGATTTCAGGCCTATCAGTCTCATTGGGGTGCAATACAAAATTATAGCTAAGCTTCTTGCTAATCGATTGGCCAAAGTCATTGATACGGTTATTAGCTAGGAGCAATCATCTTACGTTAAAGAGAGACAAATTCTAGACGGGCCTCTTATTATTAACGAGTTTATTGATTAGTGCAAGAGTTTCATGACCCGTCCTAATCCATCTGGACGAAGTCCATACCGATTATAAACGATTCACTATAGTTGGTTACATCGCGAGGTACTTGACCTCTTAAATGATACATTCTACAAACATTGCATTCGTTATTAAAAGACAATCTTTCTTTACATCGAAAGTTGACAGATATGCATATTCTTTCATAATATATCCAAACTAAGAATGACTAAATATTAATCTTGATGAACTCTACGAATCGAATGCAACGTCTTTTGAAATATGTCATGAATGACTCCAAATAAAATCTCTAATATGAGCAAATGCGCAGCGGAATATTTCTTTCATACCTGAGAATAAACATGCTTTAAAGTGTCAACCAAAAGGTTGGTGAGTTCATAGGTTTATCATAAAATAATAAAAATTCATCATTTTGATAGACCACAAGATTTAAATTCTGCATGGTACAAATGGGCCCGAATCCTATACCCACCTATAATGTACATGCGATATCTTTTAAATACAATACACCTTTCTCGTGTACGAAATCATCTTTCATAAATCTTAGTAACCGTACACATATCTCGTGCACAAAAATAACATACACATAATCTGTATATAAAATCATTCTCTCGATACATAACATTCACTTTTCATTACTTTCATAGATTGGCTTGGTAACCGACCTTAACATATAATGCGCATCAATAATATCCCCAAAACAGAACATCTCGTCTGTATAATATATAAACTTCGAAGTACTAAACACCACGCCCACTAGCTCTTCCGTCTAGTGAATATTCTGGGTGGGGGTGTTAAACCCGGTAGCTACCTTTAGGATTCGCGTGAATTAGGGCCATACCCGATTCTAATTCTTAGGTTACCAAGCATAATAATCAGGGGAAAATATTCACATAATGGTGGCAATTATCACGTCCACATAATTCAATGGTGGCAATTATCATGTCCACATAATTCAATGGTGGCAATTATCATGTCCACATAATTCATTCGAGGAATGTTTTTCTTGTGTCTATCTCTTCAAACATTTATAAAAGTATTTCATGTATTCGCAGTTCAAAATATATTTCAAAAGCATTTAATAAAGCAGTTGTAAAAATAGCGCGTGTATTCTCAGTCCCAAAAATATAAAGAGTAAAAGGGAATCAAATGAACTCACGATATTGTATTTTGTAGTAAAAATACATATGACGACATTGAATGAATGTAAGGTTGGCCTCGGATTCACGAACCTATATCATGTATATATATTAACACATATAATCACATAATTCCTTCTATATAATACTTATATATGTTTTAAATGTTGTAGTCATATACATATATATACTTTATATATTCAGTTATATTTTACGTATATTATTTTTTGTAAAATAATATATATATATATATATATATATATATATATATATATATATATATATATATATATATATATATATATATATATATATATATATATATTTGTAATTGGTATTATATCAAAAATCAATAATTTATTAAATGTAATATCTATATAATTAATGTTAATAATAATAATAGTTATAATAATAATAATTTTACTAATGAGAATAATAATAATAATAATAAATATAATAATAATAATAATTATTATAATAATAATAATAATAATAATAATAATAATAATAATAATAATAATAATAATAATAATAATAATAATAATAATAATAATAATAATAATAATAATAATGATAATATGTTTGATAATACTTAAAATGTAAATTTTAATAAAAACACTTTTGTTAGTAGTAATAATTTGAAAAAAAAAATGATAATTTTTATGGTAATACTAATAATAATATTAATAATACTACTAACAATAATACTAATACTTATGATAGTAATAATAAAATTAATAATAAGTATAATAAAGATGGCTACCTCATGATATAGGCCTTTTTAAAAAAAAATATGCCCATGCCCGGGCTCGAACCCACGACCTCTCGTTCACCGCAACATCCCTTAACCATTCCCCTAACCTTTACTTTTCTGATTTATATCCCAAACTAAATCTATATAACCCATTTTCGGTTTCTAGTCCACTATCCATCCAAAGCTTGGCCCAACAAAAAAAATAGAATAGACTTTGGCCCAACGACAATAACATGTATTCGGCCCATCAGAGAAATTAATTCTCGGCCCAACAAAAGAAACTAGATTTCGGCCTAATTATGGTTTTAAACAATTTGATCCGGTAACAGGAAGGGTTTTTGGTTTGGGATAACTTCGAACAACATGACAGAAAACAGGAGGATATCTTATACTCGTACATCATCGTGAACTCATTTTTCCCATCGTCACTCGTCATCTCTTTATCTCATTATCATTATCCTAACTCTATCAATGAATATCATAAATCTTACGATCATGTCCTCATCTTCACTTATCATGATCTATACCCCGATCTCATATCTTATCATAATCATTAACATATAATCATAATCCATAATTCACTCTTAAAACTATTCAACCTAAGTATCTATTTCTTCTTCTTTAACCTAATCGATATCAATATACATCCAACAACATAACCATAACATTATCATCTCTTCTTAATCATGTATCATTTAATCATCTAATCTTCATCATATACTACTATGTATTGCTCTGATTTAGGAACGCATACCAGAAATTTCCACAGGTCTTCATCGTGTATTCAGTAAACCCTTGGCCCAACATAAAACTGGATCTTCAGCCCAACAAATAAATAAATTCACGGCCCTCTTTGATGATGGAATATATAGCAGCCCAACAGGAATCAAATCAGTCCAATACTTCTTTTTAATTCGAATATTTGAAATTTTGTCGTTGGAAAAAGCAAAAGGAATAAGAGAAAGAAAAGAAGATGTTTACTTTATTATCATTATTATTAAAAATACATTTCATTATGGAATCCACCACCATTATTATAATCGTTAATCCTTGTTCATCATTATCCTTTATTAATTTCTTTGGTTACATGCAGATGGTTGTCGAAGGTGATGCTAGAGGTGGTATGTAAGTCTGATCAAATGCAACAGGATAATAACGATGTTGCAGCAGTAGCTGTAATCGAGTTACAGGTATAGATCGAATTTGTAACAGAAGTAGAGGTGAATACAAGCAGCAAGTTTTCGTGGGTTGTGGTAAGCTGAAACAGACGAACAGGACAGAGAGAAAACAAAAGAAAGAGAAGTTGTATGTGGTGGTTCGTTGTGGTGTTCGAGAGTGAAGGTGGTGGTTGGTTGTTTCACGATAGTGATGGTGGCCGTATAATGGTGAATAGTGATATTCGATTTCAAGTGGCGAAGAAGAAGAAAAAGAAAAAGAAAAATAGCGATGGGATGGTGGCGATAGTTGGTGACAGTTCTTGAAGAAACATTAGGTATACTGCAGTAGGTATTAGTAATTGGTGGTGGTGATCGGTTTATGGTAACGGTAACATGTAGCATACATAATGATGATGATGATTATGAAATAGAAATAGAAGCAATATTTGGTGAAGGGTTGGTTTTCTTCTTCATGGAGTTTAGGTTCTCGGACAGAAGCACCAGTGGCACGAATTTGATAATGGTTCATGGTTATGTTCTTAACCCCGAATAGAATCAGTGAAATAAACAAGTGTTTCTAGTGTGTCCTTCAATATGCAAAGTATGGGTATATATATATAATATAAGACTTAATAATAATTAAAAGTAATCATATAATATAATAAATATATAATAATACTCAGTGGATTGACATGGAAGCACAGTAATATCAAAAATGTATCAATTAGATACAGTTAGCAGCGGATGAATTGGATTCTTCTACCGACATTTTTTCACGGACTGTGTATCGTGCACTATTTGAAATAAGTGGCGAATAAAAGTGTTCAGAAAAATTCCATATTTTTAAATTAACTATATTTATTTATTTTGGTCATTATGGTATAAAATTCAATTATAAATTATTAAATAAAAATTACATTAATTATTCACTCCCAACCCCCATGTAAAATATAAAAAGTTTTAAAATTTGGCAAACAACTTCTAAATATATTATTAATAAGCCTAAAATTTATAAAACTCACTTTCGGATCGCCGTTTATTTTAAAATCATATAAGTTCGAATTAAACTTCTCTAATATCAATCAGAACATCAAACGAGTATTACAATCATTGATATTTATTTTTAATATACTTTTATGTATATATATAGATATGTTTTAATTAATAATTATAATATCCTATTTATTTTATTTTACATAATTAATTTTTAATAACAACAACATATAATATATTTCAAATTATATATATATATATATATATATATATATATATATATATATATATATATATATGTATGTATGTATATATACACACATATCTATTTACAATTAATTGTTCGTGAATCGTCGGGAGCAGTCGAAGGGTAATTGCATATATAAAACAGTTCAAAGTTTTCTAGACTCAACATTACAGACTTTGCTTATCGTGTCGGAAACATATAAAGATTAGGTTTAAATTTGGTCGGAAATTTCTGGGTCGTCACAGTACCTACCCGTTAAAGAAATTTAGTCCCGAAATTTGATTGGGATGGTCATGGCTGACAATAAGTATGTTTTCATGACGTATACGAGCTAGAAATTAGAGTTTTATCCACAGTGAGTACTATAGATAAAATAATTTGTTTATGTGAAGAGTACGAGTGAAGTTATCACAAAAGAGTGAAATGAGTAAATGTAGGTTCATCTTAACCGGTGACGTAGTCACGGTTGATTTACGGAATTCAGGGGATTTAGAGAAATTTTCGTAATAAGATTTGGTTCTTCGGTAATTAAAGAAATTAGAATCCTCTTTGATTAAATGCGATGATCTGTCTTGATTGCTCTGTCTGATATTTTACTATAAATCCACCCTATTCGTTTCCTTTATATTTTGGAGTTCCATACTTTTGTTCTCTCTTTCCGACTTTAGATCAAGCGAATAATGATCCAGAATTCATAGATATGAAATTGAAAATGAACATAGCTAACGTTCTAAGAGAGAAATTGTAGTAGCACGATCTTGATTGGTTAAATTACCAGACATCATGGAAAAGATAAAACTATCAAGAAAATATGTTCTGGATATATTTATAGATCAGATAGAATGTATAAGTCATGTAACATGGCACATGATGACGTTATAGTCTGTGAATCATCACGTTTCATTAGAAACTCAGCATGACTTACTGTAATATAATCACGTTGATCAAGTCTCATTATATTATACTAACTCATGCTTCAGTTCCCAACACTACTTCAAAAATATTCATATTTTAAGTTCGAATTTTTTTCAAAATTTGGAACTAAAACAGTTTCCTTTCTGATGTAACACTGATATCGTGAAGAGATAAATGGTTTCAGATAAGAATAGTTATGAAAATATCTTCAAAAATATCGAGAATATTTATAATGAAAGATACATGATATCTTAGAATTTCTAATATCGAAAGATGATGAAGAAGATTTGTCCGTAAAGGTTTTAGGGTAAGGAGCAAGGTATTCGCTAAAGACTTCAGTAGACACTGAATCCTTTGGATTCTTTATGTACAAGTTTAGTCCTTATAATTTGTTCAGAGTTTCCTTCATGGTTTGCTCAATTTATTTTTCAGTATCAAAATCTTTGAGCTTTTTCAACACTTCATTCTTTTTTATCAAACTTTTGACTGTTAAGGCAGTCTTCCGTTTTCACTGCTTCATCAGCTTTTTCAGATTTTGGAGTATTGATTCGTAGACTGGATGCTTTTCAGAATTTCAGAATTCAAGATCATAACTCTAAGAGATAAATGTTATATGTATACATATAACTATTGATGTAAAAACGCGGCGAGATTTTAAATATTGATTGCTGATTACCAGAAATTGATATGGCAATTCTCGTTACAAGATGTGGGTGAATATATGACAGGGTTTCGGTGAATGTAATGATTTTTCAGAAAGTCAAATATTAACGGAGTTGCTGGTAAGTTTACTGATAATGTGGTGGAATATAAATGGTTCCCCTATAACAATAAAAGAGCGCGTATATATATCAAGGTTATAATAAGGTTGTTTCGAACGAAAAGTCGAAGTTGATTTGCTGGAGCTGTGACAAAATTGGCTAATTTGAAAAGGATTTGCATTGTTATTTTCGGAAATAACAATGCCAAAGGAGCTAGCACAGATACGTGTTAAATGTTTACTCAATTTTCGAGAGTCTTCAGGTGCATAACTATATGTATCAATCTTTTATTCCGTAGATGAAGTGCGGTTGGTTCATTCTCTCGATTGAGGTGTTTTCAAGAATCATGAAAGGTTTGAACGTAGATTGTAATCGTCAAGATACAAATGAGGTTTAAGATGAAATCAAGTGGCAAACTTGAAAAATTGTTTAGTTTCATATGTTATAATCAATATTTTAATTCATTTTAATTGTCCAATATTGGTAGTCCACAGTTAGTAATTCAATAATTCATATAGAGTTTAATATATAATATTCGAATTAATTAATATGTATCGTGACCCGTGTACATGTCTCAGACTCGATCACAACTCAAAGTATATATATATTATTTAAGAATTAACCTCAACCATGTATAGCTAACTCAAGCATTACTGTATATAGAGTGTCTATGGTTATTCCAAATAATATATATAGATGCGTCGATATGATATGTCAAAACCTTGTATACGTGTCCCGATATTTAAAGTGCGTAAAATAAATAACAGAAATTAAATGATAATAAATAAAATTGCGGGAATATAAATTGCGATAAATAAATATAATAAAGAATTAACAGTTAGCGTGGATTCTTAACAAAATTTCTCATAATTAATTTGTTTGTTTCTAACAAATTTTATTTTTTATCCAATGTTTTTTTCATTATGCCACTTGTTGAATTCTGATAGGTCCAAATCCAAATATAAAATTGAATGAAAATGGTTATTCTGTGGTGAACGGATACGTATATCTGTGGATGTAAGTAGAATAGTAAATGACCGTTGAATCAGATTAGAAGAATGTATAGTGTAACTTATTAATGTGAAATCTAAATATTCCTCGGGTATTACCTACCCGTTAAAATATTTTCACCATTAACAGTTTGTTCGAAAGAATTTTTAATTACAATCTTTATGAAAACATATATACATATATATTTTCTTCAGATGTAATCATGGATTTAATGAGTTAATATAATATTAATCTCATTTGATTTATCGTTAAAACTAGAACACATAATCTCTAAAACTTTAAAGATTACATAATCGTCATGTCGAACGAAGATAATTGAGGTAGAATGATACGCAGAACGATGATTATACTTGAGGTACAGAATAAGATGTTGAGGCATGGTTTGTCGATGGTACTGGTGTTGATGTTGGTGGTACTGTTGGTGCTGGTGATGTTGCTGAAGCTGGTAGGTTTTGCACCCTATTCTCCAAATTAATTACTCGAGCGCGAATTTCGTTGACTTCTTTTATTACTCCGGAATGGTTGACGGTTGGAACGAGCAGACGAATAAGGTTTAAAATTATGGATAGAATATAATTGTGTCGAGCTACCCTGAAAATGAGGCTGAAAATGGTGTTTCGAATAGGTTCGCCGGTAAGTGCTTCAGGTTCATTGCCAAAAGGGCAATGTGGTGTATGGAAGGGATTACCTTCTTCTTGTCTCCAATGATTAAGTAGGTTACGAACTCATCCCCAATCTATCCAGAATAGATGATGGCTAATTGGTTGATTTATTCCGGTCACACTGCTTTCAGAGCTCGAGTGAAAATCCATATCGGAATAGCTGTCGGAATCCGAGGAACTTGAACTAGTGGCGAATTCCATTTCGTACGATTGAATAAACGATTTTTCAATATGAAATGATTTTCGAATATTGGATGATATTTTAACTACATAGAATATCTATATATATAGTACTAAAGATTTCGTAGATTACGGAGGAATTTACGTTATATGTCAGGCAAAGTCTACAGTAACAGATGCGCTAAGATATGAATTAGCAGATACGCTAAGATATGAATTTTGTCTATACACTATTCATGCAGTCAATGCAGTAAAACATGTCTAGACTAAGAATGATAAGCAGGTAATTTTCGACACGAAATGATAAGCAAAACTTTTGACATGCAGACACGGTCGAAGTCCAGACCCACTAATGCATCTAAACAACTATCAGTTAGACACACTAATGCAAGACCTGGTTCGCTAAGACCACCGCTCTGATACCAACTTTCATGACCCGTCCTAATCCATCTAGACGAAGTCCATACCGATTATAAACGATTCACTATAGTTGGTTACATTGCGAGGTACTTGACCTCTTAAATGATACATTCTATAAAAATTGCATTCGTTTTTAAAAGACAATCTTTCTTTACATCAAAAGTTGACAGATATGCATATCCTTTCATAATATATCCAAACTATGAATGACTTAATATTAAT
The DNA here is from genome assembly GCF_046630445.1 of Rutidosis leptorrhynchoides. Taxonomy (NCBI): domain Eukaryota; kingdom Viridiplantae; phylum Streptophyta; class Magnoliopsida; order Asterales; family Asteraceae; genus Rutidosis; species Rutidosis leptorrhynchoides. The sequence continues at coordinate 700,263,686 of NC_092333.1, read as the reverse complement.
CTTGATGAACTCGACGACTCGAATGCAACGTCTTTTGAAATATGTCATGAATGGCTCCAAGTAAAATCTCTAATATGAGCAAATGCACAGCGGAAGATTTCTTTCATACCTGAGAATAAACATGCTTTAAAGTGTCAACCAAAAGGTTGGTGAGTTCATAGGTTTATCATAAAATAATAAAAATTCATCATTTTGATAGACCACAAGATTTAAATTCTGCATGGTACAAATGGGCCCGAATCCTATACCCACCTGTAATATACATGCGATATCTTTTAAATACAATACACCTTTCTCGTGTACGAAATCATCTTTCATAAATCTTAGTAACCGTACACATATCTCATGCACAAAAATAACATACACATAACCTGTGTATAAAATCATTCTCTCGATACATAACATTCACTTTTCATTACTTTCATAGCTTGGCTTGGTAACCGACCTTAACATATAATGCGCATCAATAATATCCCCAAAACAGAACATCTCGTCTGTATAATATATAAACTTCGAAGTACTAAACACCACGCCCACTAGCTCTTCCGTCTAGTGAACATTCTGGGTGGGGGTGTTAAAACCGGTAGCTACCTTTAAGATTCGCGTGAATTAGGGCCATACCCGATTCTAATTCTGAGGTTACCAAGCATAATAATCAGGGGAAAATATTCACATAATGGTGGCAATTATCACGTCCACATAATTCAATGGTGGCAATTATCATGTCCACATAATTCAATGGTGGCAATTATCATGTCCACATAATTCATTCGAGGAATGTTTTTCTTGTGTCTATCTCGTCAAACATTTATAAAAGCATTTCATGTATTCGCAGTTCAAAATATATTTCAAAAGTATTTAATAAAGCAGTTGTAAAAATAGCGCATGTATTTTCAGTCCCAAAAATATAAAGAGTAAAAGGGAATCAAATGAACTCACGATATTGTATTTTGTAGTAAAAATACATATGACGACATTGAATGAATGTAGGGTTGGCCTCAGATTCACGAACCTATATCATGTATATATATATTAACACATATAATCACATAATTCCTTCTATATAATACTTATATATGTTTTAAATGTTGTAGTCATATACATATATATACTTTATATATTCAGTTATATTTTACGTATAGTTATTTTTTGTAAAATAATCAATATTCATACATATAGTTATATATATATAATGAACTCACGATATTGTATTTTGTAGTAAAAATACATATGACGACATTAAATGAATGTAGGGTTGGCCTCAGATTCACGAACCTATATCATGTATATATATTAACGCATATAATCACATAATTCCTTCTATATAATACTTATATATGTTTTAAATGTTGTAGTCATATACATATATATATACTTTATATATTCAGTTATATTTTACTTATAGTTATTTTTTGTAAAATAATCAATATTCATTCATACATACATATATATATATATATATATATATATATATATATATATATATATATATATATATACATATATATATATATATATATATACATATATATATATACATATATATATACATATATATATATATATATACATATATATATATATATATACATATATATATATACACACACATATATATATACACACACATATATATATATATATATATATATATATATATATATATATATATATATATATATATATATATTTATAATTGGTATTATATCAAAAATCAATAATTTGTTAAATGTAATATCTATATAATTAATGTTAATAATAATAATAGTTATAATAATAATAATTTTACTAATGAGAATAATAATAATAATAATAATAATAATAATAATAATAATAATAATAATAATAATAATAATAATAATAATAATAATAATAATAATAATATTAATAATAATAATGATGATGATAATATGTTTGATAATACTTAAAAATGAAAATTTTAATAAAAACACTTTTGTTAGTAGTAATAATTTGAAAAAAAATTATAATTTTTATGGTAATACTAATAATAATAATAATATTAATAATACTACTAACAATAATACTAATACTTATGATAGTAATAATAAAAGTAATAATAAGTATAATAAAGATGGCTACCTCATGATATAGGCCTTTTTTTTAAAAAAATATGCCCATGCCCGGGCTCGAACCCACGACCTCTCGTTCACCGCAACATCCCTTAACCATTCCCCTAACCTTTACTTTTCCGATTTATATCCCAAACTAAATCTATATAACCCATTTTCGGTTTCTAGTCCACTATCCATCCAAAGCTTGGCCCAACAAAAAAAATAAAATAGAATAGACTTTGGCCCAACGACAATAACATGTATTCGGCCCATTAGAGAAATTAATTCTCGGCCCAACAAAAGAAACTAGATTTCGGCCTAATTATGGTTTTAAACAATTTGATCTGGTAACAGGAAGGGTTTTTGGTTTGGGATAACTTCGAGCAACATGACAGAAAACAGGAGGATATCTTATACTCGTACATCATCGTGAACTCATTTTTCCCATCGTTACTCGTTATCTCTTTATCACATTATCATAATCCTAACTCTATCAATGAATATCATAAATCTTACGATCATGTCCTCATCTTGACTTATCATGATCTATACCCCGATCTCATATCTTATCATAATCATTAACATATAATCATAATCCATAATTCACTCTTAAAACTATTCAACCTAAGTATCTGTTTCTTCTTCTTTAACTAATCGATATCAATATACATCCACCAACATAACCATAACATTATCATCTCTTCTTAATCATGTATCATTTAATCATCTAATCTTCATCATATACTACTATGTATTGTTGTGATTTAGGAACGCATACCAGAAATTTCCACAGGTCTTCATCGTGTATTCAGTAAACCCTCGGCCCAACACAAAACTGGATCTTCAGCCCAACAAATAAATAAATTCACGGCCCTCTTTGATGATGGAATATATAGCAGCCCAACAGGAATCAAATCAGTCCAATACTTCTTTTTAATTCGAATATTTGAAATTTTGTCGTTGGAAAAAGCAAAAGGAATAAGAGAAAGAAAAGAAGATGTTTACTTCATTATCATTATTATTAAAAATACATTTCATTATGGAATCCACCACCATTATTATAATCGTTAATCCTTGTTCATCATTATCATTTATTAGTTTCTTTGGTTAAATGCAGATGGTTGTCGAAGGTGATGCTAGAGGTGGTATGTAAGTCTGATCAAATGCAGCAGGATAATAACGATGTTGCAGCAGTAGCTGTAATCGAGTTGCAGGTATAGATCGAATTTGTAACAGAAGTAGAGGTGAATACAAGCAGCAAGTTTTCGTGGGTTGTGGTAAGCTGAAACAGACGAACAGGACAGAGAGAAAACAAAAGAAAGAGAAGTTGTATGTGGTGGTTCATTGTGGTGTTCGAGAGTGAAGGTGGTGGTTGGTTGTTTCACGATAGTGATGGTAGCCGTATAATGGTGAATAGTGATATTCGATTTCAAGTGGTGTTGAGGTGCTCAAGATTGTGGATTGTAGTGGTGGAGGTGGTCTCAGTGTTGATTGAATGGTGATGGTTTTGTCACGAAGAAGAAGAAAAAGCAAAATAGCGATGGGATGGTGGCGATAGTTGGTGCCAGTTCTTGAAGAAGCATTAGGTATACTGCAGTAGGTATTAGTAATTGGTGGTGGTGATCGGTTTATGGTAGCGGTAACATGTAGCATACATAATGATGATGATGATTATGAAATAGAAATAGAAGCAATATTTGGTGAAGGGTTGGTTTTCTTCTTCATGGATTTTAGGTTCTCGGACAGAAGCACCAGTGGCACGAATTTGATAATGGTTCGTGGTTATGTTCTTAACCCCGAATAGAATCAGTGAAACAAACAAGTGTTTCTAGTGTGTCCTTCAATATGCAAAGTATGGGTATATATATATATATATAATATACATATATATATATATATATATATATATATATATATATATATATATATATATATATATATAATATAAGACTTATAATAATTAAAAGTAATCATATAATATAATAAATATATAATAATACTCAGTGGATTGACATGGAAGCACAGTAATTAGCACAGTAATATCAAAAATGTATCAATTAGATACAGTTAGCAGCGGATGAATTGGATTCTTCTGCCGACAGTTTTTCACGGACTGTGTATCGTGCACTATTTGAAATAAGTGGCGAATAAAAGTGTTCAGAAAAATTCCATATTTTTAAATTAACTATATTTATTTATTTTGGTCATTATGGTATAAAATTCAATCATATATTATTAAATAAAAATTACATTAATTATTCACTCCCAACCCCCATGTAAAATATAAAAAGTTTTAAAATTTGGCAAACAACTTCTAAATATATTATTAATAAGCCTAAAATTTATAAAACTCACTTTCGGATCGCCGTTTATTTTAAAATCATATAAGTTCGAATTAAACTTCTCTAATATCAATCGGAACATCAAACGAGTATTACAATCATTAATATTTATTTTTAATATACTTTTATGTATATATATAGATATGTTTTAAATAATAATTATAATATCCTATTTATTTTACTTTACATAATTAATTTTTAACAACAACAACATATAATATATTTCAAATTTTATATATATATATATATATATATATATATATATATATATATATATATATATATATATATATATATATATATATATGTATGTATATATATATATATATATATGTATATATACACACATATCTATTTACAATTAATTGTTTGTGAATCTTCGAGAGCAGTCGAAGGGTAATTGCATATATAAAACAGTTCAAAGTTTTCGAGACTTAACATTACAGACTTTGCTTATCGTGTCGGAAACATATAAAGATTAGGTTTAAATTTGGTCAAAAATTTCAGGTTCGTCACAAGGAGAAAGAGGAAAACCGCCATGAGACTTTGAAAAGGCGTTCGATACTATCAGCTGGGATTTTCTTGTTTCTATGCTTGAATTCCTAGGATTTGGGCGGCGGTGGATATTTTGGTTAAAAGGGTGCCTTTATTCTTCTCTAGCTTCGGTTCTGGTTAATGGCAACCTTCCGAGGAGTTTAAAATCGAAAGGGGCCTTCGCCAAGGAGATCCTTTATCTCCCTTCTAGTTTATCATCTGTATGAGGGTCTTCTCGGTGCCATATTGAATGCGATTGGTTGCAATTTCTTCAAGGGCATATCGATAGAGGGAGCTTCTTCATTTGTGACTTTATCTATTGTGCGCAGAGGTGTATACGAAATAGTTATATTTTTATTACGAAATACTATTAAATATGATACAATTTTACACAAGTTATTTATTTATTTATAGAGTGGATATACCTAAACCTTGCTACAATACTTATAGGCCGTGTACCTAATCGTACAGTAATGTAGTTTTTAGTAAGTCCGGTTTGTTCCACAGGGATACAATAAACAAGTTTAACGCTATAATTATTTTAACTTATAATTGTAAAAATATAAATATAAATATATATATATATATATATATATATATATATATATATATATATATATATATATATATATATATATATATATATATATATATATATATAAGTAGTATTATTATTATAAAAGGGGTTTTTTACCGTTTAATGACCGGTTTGTAGATTTTATGTCTTAAGTCGCAATTAAAACCTAATGTAAAATATTAAAAATAAACATAACTTAATTTAAAGCGTAAAGTAAATGACGATAATTAAAATGCGATAATTAAAGTGCGATAAATAAAATTACAGTAAATAAAATTGCGATAATTAAAAGTGCGATAAATAAAATTACGATAAATAAAATTGCGGTAATTAAAAAGTACGATAAATAAAAGTGCAATAAGATATAAAATAAAGGAATTATGCTTATTTAAACTTCCGTAATCATGATGTTCGACGTGTTGATTTTTAATTTATTACCATGGGTTAATTGTCCTTTGTCCTGGATTATTCGATATGTCCATACGGTTTTGTCCATAATAGTCCATCAGTCATAAATATAAAGTGCGAGAGTCTTCGTCAAATTATCCTTATACCCGAAGTCAAATATTCCAACTAATTGGGGATTCGAACTGTAACAAGGTCTTAATACTTTGTTTAATGAATACACCAGGTTATCGACTGCGTGTAATCCAAGGTTTTACTACTTTGTTAACAATTACACCAATTACCGTTGAATGTAATTCACCCCTGTTTTAATGAGTCCATTAACTATTAATCCATCCCCGTGTCCGGTAAAATAAACGATAATTCGTATTTATAGATATCCCGCCCACCGTACCTGATTAAGCGTATGTAGTTATATATAGATACGTCAAATTGTAATCTTTATATTAAATTAATGAGGTATCGTTTAGTTAATATAAAGTCCATTAATAGCCCATAGTCTAGTTTCCACAAGTGTCGTTCTTTTGTCCAAACCCCAATTATGGTACAAAGCCCAATTACCCCGTCTTTAATATTTAGCCCAACATCATGATTACTTCGATTTAAATAAGCATAATAATAACTTAGCTACGAGACATTAATTTAAAAAGGTTGAACATAACTTACAATGATTAATAATAGCGTAGCATTACACGGACAGAATTTCGACTTACACACTTACAACATTTGCCACTATAACCTTATTATTATTAAACTTTAATATTAAAATTATAATTAAAATATAAATATAAATATATATTTGAGAGTGAGAGAGATTGAATTAAATGGTGTATATTTTCGGCCAGAACTCGCGAAATTTATAGGACCAGACCTGCTGCAGTCATCCATACGATCGTATGGATTTAAAGCTTCCAGGCCATGCGATCGCATGGCCACCTTTTCCTGGTTACAAAGCTTCCAAAACGTGGGCTGCTATGATTAATTTAATATACAATATAATATATATATAATTTTATATAATTAATTATATGTTATATTATATTCTTGTACTCTGTTGACTTGTAATTTTAGCTCCGTTGCGTTGCGCGTTGATAGTTGGTTCATGTCCCGGTTCCGGATTTTCGAACGTCCTTTCGTACTATTTAATATCTTGTACTTTGCGTTTTGCGGCTCGTACTCTTGTAATTTTTAGATGTTTCTCATCAATAAATTGAACCACTTTGATTGTACTTTGTACTTTTTAGCTTTTTGGTCATTTGCGTCTTCAAATCGTCGAATCTGTCTTTTGTCTTCACCATTTATTATTTAAACGAATATCACTTGTAAATAGAACAATTGCAACCAAAAGCTTATCTTTCTTGAAGGATAATGCTATGAAATATATGTTTGTTTTTAGAATTATCAAATATTCCCACACTTGAGCGTTGCTTGTCCTCAAGCAATATAGAACTTGAATATAAACATACTTGAATCACTTCTTTATTCTTCACAATTTGTACATCAGTGATTTTAATACGGTGGTATGAACAATGGTAGTAACGATGTGGTTTACAGTCCCACATGATTATAAAAATTTAGATCCTTTAAGGAAATTGGATCTTTATGAAAACATTTGATCTTTTGAAAATTCAATCTAGCTTTTACCCTAGATAAATTTTCCGGAATAACCATTCACCGATGTTTGCAAAATGTTTGTGGGTTTTGTGGGTTTCAGATTTTAAAATTTTAGCTCAAAACTTGCGGTTTTGTGTCACCTATTTGCTAACCTTGTATTGGGAAAGCAACACGTCCAGTTTACTTGCTCCGTATATTACCTTTCGGTAAACTACCATTCGGTTGTAAAGGAAAGCGTTGAACAAGCAACTGTTAAGGCAATGTCCCGTGACATGCTTTTGATTATGGTCTATATCGTGTCAGATGCAATTACTATCCTTTGTTGGAGCAATAGTAAAGATCACCCTATAATTTTTCGATCTGGCACAAGGTCCTGTCTTCGACCATACTATGCAACCACCATTCTTACGGTTGACATCCGAGTTGGTTCAGGTGACCTAATGAATTCCAGGTGAATTCCTAGGATTTTACGTTCAATGGTAATGAGCGCATTGAAAATAGGTTTTCAGAAAACAAATCGGTTTTAATTTGATCAAAATATTTTCTCGTTCAAGCTCGAGTTTAGATATCATTGAATTCCATGAGTTTGTAATTCTCAATCTTTAAAGTTAATCTCAAGGATTGAGTAATATCAGGCTTAAAAGCTGATTTTTAATCTTTAAGGAGATTATCCTTTCTGGGGGTCTGTTTCATTAGTCTTATCAAGCTAATTTGTAAGACCCTAACCAGTTTGTACAGCAGTGTAAATATGTTACTTAGAGTGTGGGTGATGTTGTGTTGTTAAACAGAAGTCACTGAGTGAGCTGAGCCTAGTGCGCGCCGCGCACACTAAAGGGAGCGCGCCGCGCACCCCTTACTGTAGCCGGGTTCCAGCTTTTTAAATCAGATATTTTGATGGGCATTTTGGTAAATTCACTTATGGACGGGTTAGAGACAGATAGGTCAGTTTGTGGAGCACCATTACTCCATAATCAACAACCTTATCACTTTAACTTTGATTCTAGAGAGAGATTGTGATTTTTGAGAGAGAAAGCTTAAATCCAAGAGGAAGGAGCTTGTTTTGGGTTAAAGTTCAAGCATTAAAGTCGTTGATCTTATCTCTAGCTTCGTTGTGGTGGTTGTGGTATGTTCTAATTTTATTTTCCTTACTTTGATTTAGTGTAAGGGTTAGGGTTTGAGTAAATGATGAACACAAAACCCATTATTGGTGATTTTGGGTGTTCTTGGGTAAAATTGAGTCTTGAATACTAATTGGTGACTAGTCTAGGGTTTCAAAGTATTAAATGATGTTTATGAACCCTAATTGGTGAGTTAATTGCTAACACACCTAGTTATTTAGTAAATGGGTGTTGGTTAGTTTGTGGATGACCCGAAAAGGGTGTGTTGTCTTAAAATGGTTATTTGGGTAATAAATTGATCTAGTTTGGAAAGATGGGTATGAATTACTTTAATTATGTATTAGTTGGTGTTGTTGGACCTTAATCACTAGCTTTAAAGTGATTAGTGGTGGTCTTGACTTTAATTGGGCGGTTTTGGTATAAATGGGCGATTTAATACATTAAGTCATTAAATGCTCATGTGTAAGTGTTAGTATTGAGTCCACTTAGCTTGTGTGTTGATCAAGTACTTATTATATTAGGTATTTTGCTTTGAAGCTTGTGGAGGTTGAAATCGTCATCTAATTGTTAAGGTGAGTGGAATAATTATATGCGTATGTATATAATGTATCTATTTGTTGTAGCGTGAAAGGTGTAGTGTCGAGGTGTTAAGACACCACGTTTCACGTGAAGAGTGTAGCATCGAGGTGTTAAGATGCCACTCGGGTGTAGCATCGAGGTGTTAAGATGTCACCTAGGAGTGTAGTGTCGAGGTGTTAAGACACCACTCCGTAAAATAATGAGTGTTGCATCGAGGTGTTAAGATGCCACTCGGGGTGATGTGCCGAGGTGTTAAGGTGCCACCCTAGGGGTTAGTGGTGCGAGGTGTTAAGTGCCCTAATGGATGTTATGAACACCGATGGCGTTTTCGCGAGCGCCGTTCCCTTGTACTATTGGTCGACCATGGTTACTTGTGTTGTAAGCATATTATATCATCTCGAGTTATATTATTAGGCGGTTGTTGCTAGCTTGTGGTATTGGAGATTATAGCTTGTTAATGTGACGATAAGCTAATTGTGTTGCTAGCATGTTTGCGGTTTGTGTAAGTGCATGCAAGTAGGTATAATTATATATGTATTCGTATAATTATTGCATTCACTAAGCTTTGCTTACCCTCTCGTTGTTTACCATTTTTATAGGTTCGGTTTTGGACAAGGGTAAGGGCATCGTATTGGACTAGAGATCCCGCTTGATGCTAGGGGACGCTTTTGGCTTTAGTAGCTCTTGGAGTTTGACCGGTAGTTGGGTAGTTTAATCCCAAACGCCATGCTCATTGTGTAATTTGGAACTTAAACTTTTTGGTGGTCGAAACTCTAAACTTGTGTTAAACTTGTATTTTGGGTCGTGTGGGCCCCACTTGTAAAACATCATTTTTATGCTTGATTCGTGTTAGTTTTACATATATGAGTTTGTTGTGAAAAGCGTTCGGTCTAAAAGTGTCGGGAAGTCGAAGATCTTTTCGCGAAAAATGGACATTTTGATCAGAACTGTCTCAGGCCTTGTGCGCGCCGCGCATAGGCAGTGGTGCGCGCCGCGCACCCTCCAGATCAGTTTTAATTTTTTTTTTATTTCGCGTTTTTGGTTGGTTAACGGGTTGGGTTGTTACAAGTGGTATCAGAGCATGGTGATAATGCTAAAAACGAACATATATTTCATAACATTATTCCTCAAGAAAGACAAGCTTTTAGTTGCAAATGTTCTATTTACAAGTGATATTCGTTTAAATAATAAAAGGTGAAGACAAAAGACAGATTCGACGATTTGAAGACGCAAACGACCAAAAAGCTCAAAAGAACAAAAGACAATCAAAGAGGTTCCAATTATTGATAAGAAACGTCTCGAAATTACAAAAGTACAAGATTCAAAACACAAAGTACAAAATATTAAATTGTACGCGAGGACGTTCGAAAATCCGGAACCGGGACCAGAGTCAACTCTTAACGCTCGACGCAACGGACTAAAAATTACAAGTTAACTATGTATATAAATATAATATAATATATAATTAATTATATTAATTATATATATATTATATATATATATTAAAAACCGTCGGCAGAGAAAACTCCAAGGACTGAGCTGTAAATACTATCTCCGCGACTCGCGGAGTTTGAAGAGCATTTTGCCGCGAGTCGCGGAGCCCCAAAATTCAACTCTGGCTATAAAGCAAACCGAATTCTGATCAAATTTCATATTCTATTTCTATCTCTCTCTCAATATATACGTAATATATATATATAATTTATATTTTAATTTTAATTTTAATTTTAAATCTTAATAATAAGGGTATGTTAGCGAATGTTGTAAGGGTGTAAGTCGAAATTCTGTCCGTGTAACGCTACGCTATTTTTTATCATTGTAAGTTATGTTCAACCTTTTTATATTAATGTCTCGTAGCTAAGTTATTATTATGCTTATTTAAAACGAAGTAATCATGATGTTGGGCTAATTACTAAAATTGGGTAATTGGGCTTTGTACCATAATTGGGGTTTGGACAAAAGAACGACACTTGTGGAAATTAGACTATGGGCTATTAATGGGCTTTATATTTGTTTAACTAAATGAAAGTTTGTTAATGTTAATATAAAAATTTACAATTGGGCGTCCCTATAAATTACCATATACACTCGATCGGACACGATGGGCGGGGTATTTATATGTACGAATAATCGTTCATTTAACCAGACACGGGAATGGATTAATAGCCACTAGAATAATTAAAACAGGGGTGAAATTACATTCAAGGGTAATTGGTGTAATTGTTAACAAAGTAGTAAAACCTTGGTTTACACGCAGTCGATAACCTGGTGTATTCATTAAACAAAGTATTAAAACCTTGTTACAATTCGAATCCCCAATTAGTTGGAATATTTAACTTCGGGTATAATAATAATTTGACGAGGACACTCGCACTTTATATTTATGACTGATGGACTGTTATGGACAAAAACCAGATGGACATATTGAATAATCCAGGACAAAGGACAATTAACCCATGGGCATAAAACTAAAATCAACACGTCAAACATCATGATTACGGAAGTTTAAATAAGCATAATTCTTTTATTTCATATTTAATTTCCTTTATTTTATATTTAATTGCACTTCTAATTATCGCACTTTTATTTATTGTTATTTAATCGCACTTTTAATTATCGTACTTTTTAATTATCGCAATTTCATTATCGTTATTTACTTTATGCTTTAATTTAAGTCTTGTATTTATTTTATATTTTACATTAGGTTTTAACTGCGACTAAAGTTTTAAAATCGACAAACCGGTCATTAAACGGTAAAAACCCCCCTTTATAATAATAATATTACTTATATATATATTTGTATTTTTATAAAAGTAAACTAATATAGCGTTGAACTTTGTTTAAAGATTTCCCTGTGGAACGAACCGGACTTACTAAAAACTACACTACTGTACGATTAGGTACACTGCCTATAAGTGTTGTAGCAAGGTTTAAGTATATCCATTCTATAAATAAATAAATATCTTGTGTAAAATTGTATCGTATTAAATAGTGTTTTTTAATAAAATTTAATAGTATTTTATACCCCTTAGCTTTAACATCAAGTATTTTTGGCGCCGCTGCCGGGGAATCTATCTTAAAAGCCGGAAGCGCAACGCTAATAAAAAAAAAAAAAGATTTTTTAGTTTACTTTTATTAAAATTCGTTTTTGTAAAAATACGTTTTAAAAATATAAAAAGAAAAACAAAAATATAAGTATTTTTAAGATTTTGTTAAATATTTAAGTTTTATAAGTTTCTTTATTTCTATTTTAGTTTATAAAAATATAAGTTTTATTTTAAAATCTTTTATTTACCAAAAAAAAAACAGAAAACATAAAATAAAAAAAAAATAAAGAAAAACGCGTAAAAATTGAAAGCTGTCAACTGAATTTCTGAACCCCGCGACTCGCGGGGTTTTCTTCTTTAATTGCCGCGACTCGCGGAGATCATCTGACACGCACACAGAAGCCCTAATTCTGCATTAATTACGGGTTATTTTTAATTATTATTATTATTTAAACCTAATTATTATTATTATTATTATTATTAGTTTTAATTTTACTTTTACTTTTTATTTATATATTTTAGTTAAATTAGTTTTATTAAATTGTAAAATTAGTAGTTTTATAAAATAAATAATATAAAAATAATATTTTTATAAAAATTGTACTTTTTACAACTTTTTGTATATTTTTATATTTTGTCCCTTTTTAATCGTTGAAGCGTAATTTTTGTATTTTTAGCTCATATTTAATTTTAAACTTAGTTTTTGCTATAGTTATTTTTACTCCTAGATTTTTAGGCTTTGCCGTAGAATTCCTTAAGTGCTTTTTCTTTAGACTAAGATTTAGGTGCTTTAGAATTTTGCGACGCCTTTTTAAGTTTTAGTTTCTTTTTAAGTTATTTCCATTTGGGATTTAGTTTTTCCTGTAAGCTTTAATATTTTTAGACCTTTTACTATGTACCAATTATCATTCCAATTAGTAATATCAATTTGCGATTATAATTTTAAGTTAGTTGTAGTAATAAGGTTAAATTAGGTTAGTATTTTTAAGTTTTTATAAGTTTCTTTTATTTTTCCGTCACCTTTTATTTTTCAACCATTTTTTCTTTTTCGACCTTTTGCGACGAACTCTTTTTCTTTCTTATTTCTCGCTATTCTAGTTTTAGGACTTAGAATTTTTTTCTACTTCTTATCTAAATTTCTTAAAATTACGAAAATTTATTTTGAGTGGTTAAATTAATAGACATCAAAATTTTCTGGTTCGTAGTAATAGTTGGATTTGTACGTGGACCGGGTTATTGGAGCCAAACAGTCCTCAATTATATTGAGACCAAACGAATCCTGCCCCTCTGCTGCATCTTTTGGCTATTCGAAACGTGGGCAAAATCAGAAAAGTCTATTGATTGGATAACTTATTATAATTTTTCTTTCCTTTTAAAAACTAATAGGATATTCAGTGAATGCACCGAGCAAGACGTTCATCACCTTTTGTACGTTCACCACCTGTAACTAGATCAAGACATCGTTTAACAAATATAACTGCCGTTAATTTTTCTTTAGAATCGTCATCCAGTCAACCAAGTACTTCAGTTCAAATTTCCGATAATCCATTTTTTGAACCCGACCTCACAATTGAGAATCCAGAGAATATTCAGGAACGGTTCGTAGATCCTGAACCACTAAACTTTCCTCCGGAACCACCAATCATTCAAACAGAGATTGTTGAGGAACGAACCATTAAATCAGAATCATCTAGTGTTACCGATTCAACAAATTCAATTATGGAGAATCTGGAACCTTTAAGTATGGAAGACCGAATGAGAGCTAAACGCACTGGCCAAGGTCACGCAATTACTCATCCAGACATTAATGCGCCAGATTATGAAATCAAAGGACAAATTCTACACATGGTGACTAATCAATGCCAATTTAGTGGTGCGCCGAAGGAAGATCCAAATGAACATCTACGTACCTTTAATAGGATCTGCACACTATTTAAAATCCGAGAAGTGGAGGATGAACAGATATATCTCATGTTATTTCCCTGGACTTTAAAGGGAGAAGCCAAAGATTGGTTGGAATCGTTACCTGAAGGGGCGATCGATACATGGGACATTTTAATTGACAAATTTCTTAAACAATTCTTTCCTGCATCTAAAGCCGTAAGACTTCAAGCAGAAATTGTTACGTTCACACAGAAGCCAAATGAAACTCTATATGAGGCGTGGACAAGATATGGAAAGTTGTTAAGAGGATGTTCGCAACATGGTTTAGACACCTGTCAAATAGTACAAATATTCTACCAAGGATGCGACATCACTACAAGGAAAGATATAGATATAGCAGCTGGTGGTTCTATTATGAAGAAAACCGAAACTGATGCTTACAAAATTATTGATAATACTGCTTCCCACTCACATGAGTGGCACCAAGAAAAAGATATCATTAGATCATCTAAAGCAGCTAGAGCCGATTCTAGTCATGACTTAGATTCCATTTCGGCAAAGATAGATGCTTTCGAGAGACGAATGGAAAAGATGACTAAAGATATTCACTCAATACGAATTAGTTGTGAGCAGTGTGGAGGACCACATTTGACAAAAGATTGTCTCAGTATTGAATTAACAATGGAACAAAGAGAGAATATTTCATACATAAACCAAAGGCCTGGAAATAATTATCAGAATAATTATCAACCGCCAAGATCGATTTACAATCAAAACCAGAATTATAACCGAAATATTCCATACAACAACCAACAAGGTCCTAGCAATCAACAAGTATCCAATAATACTTACAATCAGCAAAGACCGAATTTTCAAAACAAACCACCACAACAAACCGATGATAAAAAACCAAATTTAGAAGATATGATGACGAAGCTAGTTGAAACTCAAACGCAGTTTTTCACATCTCAAAAACAAACTAATGAACAAAATGCTCAAGCATTTAGAAATCAACAAGCTTCTATTCAAAATCTGGAACAAGAAGTGAGTAACCTAGCAAGATTAATAGGTGAAAGAAAACCGGGAAGTCTACCTAGTGATACAAATGCTAACCCACGAAATGAAACAGCTAAAGCTATTACCACAAGAAGTGGTACAACACTTAAACCACCTGAAAAACCTGTAACTTCTGATGAAACTATTCCTACTCCACAAGAACCACAACCTGATCAAGATAAGGAAAAAGAACCGGTAGTTGAAAAGGTTAATGAAGATAACACAGTTAAGGATAAACCTTATGTTAAACCATACCAACCACCACTTCCTTACCCGAGTAAAATGAAGAAAGAAAAACTTGAAGCCGAGCAATCCAAATTCTTGGATATGTTTAAACAGATAAATGTAAATCTTCCTTTCATTGATGTGATTTCAGGAATGCCTAGATATGCTAAATTCTTGAAAGATCTAATCTCAAATAGAAAGAAAATGGAAGAACTCTCGGCTGTCACTATGAATGCTAATTGTTCAGCAGTGCTGTTGAATAAGATACCAGAAAAATTATCTGATCCAGGAAGTTTCACAATTCCATGTTTTCTGGGTAGTCTTAGTTCAATAGAAGCATTGGCAGACTTAGGTGCTAGTATAAATCTAATGCCGTATTCACTATACGCTAAACTAGACCTTGGAGAATTGAAACCAACAAGAATAAGTATACAACTAGCCGACCGATCAATAAAATATCCTAGAGAGATAATGGAGAACATGCTAGTTAAAGTTGGTACTTTAGTATTTCCAGTAGATTTTGTTGTTTTGGACATGGAAGAAGATTCTCAAGTTCCTCTCATATTAGGAAGACCATTCTTAAACACGGCTAAAGCAATGATAGACGTGTTCGGTAAGAAACTGACCCTAAGTATAGAGGATGAGAGTGTTACCTTTTAAGTTGATAGAGCAATGCAACAACCGCAATCTGTAGATGATACATGTTATTATATTCAAACTATAGATGCACATGCAGAATTGTTAGAAGAATTTCCAGAATTACAAGGAACAGGAGAATGTTCTTTAGGAGAAGGTAATGAACCAATTGATGAAGCTGAAATGTTAGCTACACTTATAGCTAATGGATATGAACCAACAACAGAAGAAATTCAAATGCTAAAAGAAGAAGACAGATATCGATATAAATCATCAATAGAAGAACCTCCGAAATTAGAGTTAAAGCCACTTCCAAACCATTTGGAATACGCTTATTTACATGGTGAATCTGAATTACCTGTAATAATATCGTCTTCTCTTACTGAAAATGAGAAAACACAACTCATTTCTGTGTTGAAAGCTCATAAACCAGCCATTGCATGGAAAATTCATGATATTAAAGGAATAAGTCCTTCGTATTGCACACATAAAATCCTTATGGAAGAAGGTCATAAAACGTATGTGCAACGTCAACGAAGACTAAATCCTAATATGCAAGATGTTGTTAAAAAGGAAATTATTAAACTGCTAGATGCAGGTTTGATATATCCAATTTCTGATAGTCCATGGGTAAGCCCAGTTCAATGCGTACCTAAGAAGGGTGGCATGACTGTCATTATAAATGAGAAAAATGAGCTTATTCCTACTAGGACTGTAACAGGATGGCGTGTATGTATTGATTATAGAAAATTAAATGACGCCACCAGAAAAGATCACTTTCCCTTACCTTTCATAGATCAAATGTTGGAAAGATTAGCCGGAAATAGTTACTATTGTTTTCTAGATGGATTTTCCGGATATTTTCAAATTCCAATAGCACCCGAAGATCAAGAGAAAACCACATTCACGTGCCCATATGGTACTTTTGCTTACAAACGCATGCCATTTGGACTTTGTAACGCCCCTGCAACCTTTCAAAGGTGTATGATGGCGATTTTTCATGACATGATAGAAGAATGCATGGAAGTTTTCATGGATGACTTTTCAGTCTTCGGTGATACATTTAAATCATGTCTAGTTAATCTGGAACGAATGCTAATTAGATGCGAAAAATCAAATCTAGTACTTAATTGGGAGAAATGCCATTTCATGGTTAAAGAAGGCATCGTTCTTGGACATAAAATTTCAAAAGAAGGAATTGAAGTGGATAGAGCTAAAGTAGATGTAATTGCTAAACTTCCACATCCCACCAATGTTAGAGGAGTTAGGAGTTTTCTAGGGCATGCCGGTTTTTACCGACGTTTCATAAAAGATTTTTCTAAAATTGCCACTCCTATGAATAAACTCCTAGAAAAGGATGCGCCATTCATCTTTTCAGATGAATGTATCAAATCTTTTAATATTCTTAAAGAAAAACTCACTAATGCACCAATCATGATAACACCAAATTGGAATCTACCATTTGAACTAATGTGCGATGCAAGTGATTTTGCAATGGGAGCCGTTTTAGGACAAAGGATTGAAAAACGATTTCAACCTATATACTATGCTAGTAAGACGTTACAAGGAGCACAAACGAACTATACAACTACTGAAAAAGAACTCCTTGCTATTGTCTTTGCTTTTGACAAATTCCGAGCATATCTCGTTTTAGCAAAAACGGTGGTCTATACCGACCATTCTGCTCTTAGATACCTATTTTCAAAACAAGATGCTAAACCAAGATTAATCCGTTGGATCTTACTCTTACAAGAGTTTGATATTGAAATCCGAGATAAAAAAGGAGCAGAAAATCTCGCCGCTGATCATCTTTCTCGTCTTGAAAATCCCGAATTAGAAGTTCTAAATGAATCGGCCATACAAGACAACTTTCCTGATGAATATCTATTGAAGATAGATTATAAAGAAATCCCATGGTTTGCAGACTATGCAAACTACTTAGTTTGTGGATTCCTTGAAAAAGGATTATCGTACCAAAGACGAAAGAAATTCTTCAGTGATATAAAACACTATTTCTGGGAAGATCCACATTTGTTTAAAAGTTGTCCCGATGGAATAATACGCCGATGTGTATTTGGAGATGAAGCTAGTAAAATTTTAAACCATTGTCACACAGGACCAACAGGAGGGCATTATGGGCCTCAACTAACAGCAAGAAAAGTTTATGAAGCTGGATTCTATTGGCCTACAATTTACAAAGACGCACACCTTCTTTGCAAATCCTGTGATGCATGTCAAAGGGCCGGAAAAATAAGTCAACGTGATGAAATGCCACAAAATGTCATCCAAGTATGTGAAGTATTTGACATTTGGGGTATTGACTTTATGGGTCCATTTCCAAAATCTCATAATAATCTATATATACTCGTAGCCATTGATTATGTATCTAAATGGGCGGAAGCACAAGCTCTCCCAACTAACGATGCACGAGTTGTAGTTAACTTTTTAAAACGTCTTTTTGCAAGGTTTGGAACACCGAAAGCTTTAATAAGTGATCGGGGTACTCATTTCTGTAATAATCAACTTGAGAAAGTTCTTAAAAGATATGGAGTAACTCATAAAATCTCCACCGCATATCATCCACAAACAAGTGGACAAGTTGAAAATACCAACCGAGCTTTAAAACGTATTCTAGAAAAAACCGTAGGATCAAATCCGAAGGAATGGTCCATTAAATTGGAGGATGCACTCTGGGCTTTTAGAACAGCCTACAAAACTCCAATTGGAACCACACCTTTTAGACTAGTTTATGGAAAAGCATGTCATCTTCCAGTAGAAATTGAACACAAAGCATTTTGGGCTTTGAAGACATGTAATCTTGATTTACATGAAGCCGGACGTCTACGATTAAGTCAACTAAACGAATTAGAAGAATTAAGACATGAAGCATACGAAAATTCGTTAATCTATAAAGAAAGAACGAAGAAATGGCATGATAAAAGAATCAGAAGTTCAAAAGAATTTAAAGAAGGAGACAGAGTTCTTCTTTTCAATTCACGATTCAAGCTATTTCCTGGAAAATTGAAATCAAGATGGTCTGGACCATTCATAGTCAAAAGAGTTTTCCCATACGGAACGATAGAATTAATAAATTCAAATGGGATTGAATTTAAAGTTAATGGTCACAGAGTTAAACATTACATACATGGTCCGATGGAAGTCGACAACGAAGTTAATCACAATTTCGATACCACAGCTAACTAAGTGTGGGGAGAATCAAGTCTTTAAAGGATAATATGTATTTCTGTTAGAGTTAGATTGTCTGTTTTCGTGTAGTTCTCGAAAATGGAACACGTATGGTCTTTCCCTAGCAGACCCTAAAGAACTAGTCTTCTCCCCCCATTCTGAATTTTTATTTTTTTTAGGTTTTTACAAAATGAAGACTGCCTGTGAACTAAACCATGGTCTAATGCTACACGCTTTGATCACTAAACGTAATAATGACATACTACCGAGCGAATTAGTATCAGTAATCAGAGAAAGAATGGACGGAGTTAGAAAAGAATCCAGATGCGAAGATAATAAGTTACAATTTGGTAAAGGAAAATCAAAATCCGCAGCAAAAAGAAGAGCACGACACCTAGAAAGATGTCACAAATGCGGAAAATGGTCACATGGAGGTAAATGTTCAAATAATCAAACCTATTCAAATACCGAATTTGTTACTTTATGCAGAGACGGACCGTTCATATGTTTAGAAGAAAAGACACTGAATGCTCGAGGTTACGCCTATGCAGCCATGGAAAATCAATTAAACCGACTATCTTATGAATGGAATAGATCATATAACTAAGAAATCTATTTCACAGGTATGTCTGTACAGTTTTTATTTTTATTTTTATTTTTAACCTTTTGATAATAAACGCTAATTTGTTCGCTAAAAAGTATTAAATTGGTATTAAATAAAATTAGGTTTGGCGACCGAAATTATTGATATCATTCAAAAATTTATTACATCACTGCGAAATTTAACGTTTATTCTTAAGGTATAAATATCTTTAAACAATCAACCCAAAATATTTCAAAAATTCGTCAAGAGTTAAATTAGGTCTTGGAACCGAAATTACTTTACCGAAAAGAGGGGCGCATATTTTTGATAATATTTGATTGATTAAAGTGGGAAAAAGAAAAAAAAAAGATTTTTAATTTTATTTTTACCATGTTTTTAAAATTAATATTTAAATCTTAAATTAATATTGTAAACTTTGTAAAAACAATATATTTAAAATTGTAAATATTTGAAAAATTAATATAAATTTGGTATGAATTTATAATATGAATTTTTAAAAAATTAAGTTTGGTGTGAATTTTTAATTTTTAAAATATGAAATTTTAATTGTATGCATTTCAAATTTTAAGTTTGGTGTGAATTTTTAATTTTGAATTTTTAATAATTTTGAATTTTATATTTAAGTTGTGTGAATTTAAAAACAAAAATTTACTTTATCTCATTAAGTTAAGAATATGATTTTTAAAATTCGTCGTAAGTTGAAGACTAGGTCTTTGAACCGAAATTGCTTTACCCGAGGGAGGGACGAGAACTTTTATTATCATTATTTTTAATCTTATTGATTTAAAGTATGCCAAAAAAAATTTAAAAAACCCAAAAATCTTAGCTTTTAAAACAATCGCTACAAAAAGACAAATTTTAAAATTTTGTCGAGGGACGGACTAGGACATCGATCCGAAACGACCTCGTCCTAAATAACAAGGGAAACAAAATTTTAAAATTAATTTCTTAATTGTTTTCAAAAGTTAATGATTTAAAAAAAAAAAAAAAAAAAAAAAATTACCAAACTCCGCGAATCGCGGAGTTTGGAGGGTATTTTGCCGCGACTCGCGGAGGGACCAAAACCCAGAAAAATAAAAAATAAAAGAGCTGCACGAACTGATCAGCTCCCACACACAAAAACACCCGAAAACTGCAGCGAAAATACTCCGAAAATACACCCAAAAACACCCCAAAAATCCCAATTTTTAACCGTTAATCACCAAATTTTTTGCTAAAATCATGTTGAGAAGGATGCTATCTAAGAATTACTCAAGAAAAACGGTAAATTTCTACACCTAAACACCATTTAATTCGAAATTAGGTGTTCTTGAGCTATTTTTTCCCCAATTTGATTTTGATGCTTTTTAGTGTAATTAAGCTTAAATTGTTTATGTATTATGCTTGTATAACCTAGATTGATACTGTTTAACATGATTAGAAGCCTTAAACTTCAAATTTTGAGTAATCTAGGGTTTGTGTTCTTGAGCAAATTTGGGGCTTTTTGATATAAACAGGTTATGGCCGATTTTTGTCATGAATTGTTTTGAAGAGGCGAAATAATGCCGCAGTACGATACCATGGTAGACATCCACAGGTGGAGAGAAACCAGGAGCAAGGTAATGTAGGAGGGGGGAATGAGATGCAAGAAATGCATAGGTTTATAGCTTCTCAGGAATACGAAAATGCTAGACAGAGAGCATTTGAAGATTGGCAAGTTCATCAGAACCAGATCATAGCTCATTGCCAACATATAGGTAGAAACTATATTCCTACACCGAAACCCGTCTTCCCTCCTTGGTCGATAGAGATGCAGCCACCATATCCTACGTATGATCCTGTCGAAGCATTCTATAGCACTTATGGTTATGCCTGGAACCCCTATTGGTACCAATATCATCCTTAGTATACTTATTTTTTCTATTTTGTAATTTGTAATTATTGATACATTTAATATTTTTGTTAATATTGTAATCATTTTTATAATTATCTAACTTTTATTCTTAGATTTTAATAATTTTTGAATGTGGGGTAATATACCAAACTTCAAAAATATGTATATATGTTTGCAGTTTATCTTATGTACACAACAGGGTAAAACAACGCATTTTCAAAGACTGGCATTAAGTTCAGCAAAAGCAAGTAATTTTGATGACAAGATGCAAAATATATGTGAAATAACAACAAGACGGAATGAACAAATGATGTGCACCATTTATCATTCAGCAAACAAACGCCAATATATTTGGAAACTTTGGTAAAAATTTAATCATTTTCACACAAATCACCCTCAATAATTTAAATTGTTACTGATTTCTTGCAAATGAGGGCATTGCAAGATCTTAAGTGTGGGAAGGGGTTAAATTCTTTCGGATTTTAACATTTTTTACTTTATACACTTGGTTACCATTAAAAATACTAGTAAAGCAGTAGTTGTATTAGAATCTAGTGCTCTCTGATAAAAAAGAACAGCCCTAGTCTTATATACTGACTACCCAATTCTAGTAAAATTTTTCAAAATTTTCAATTAAATGAATTCAAAATCATGTTTATACATATTTATGAACGATAAAACTAGGTTTTAACACCGAAATTATTGTTACCTCGGAAAGGACATAAATTGAGAAACAAACTAAAATGTCAAAATTCATTTAAAATGGAATAGAGGACGATAAAAAGGAAAATAAAAGCCAAGTGTGGGAAAATTTACCAAGTTATCTTAAACATATGTCACATATATCTGTAACAAATAACTGAAAATACTTTTGCTTTGGACTAAACTAAACTGTTTTACCCAATGAAAGAAAAGAAAAGATGGATCTACACGATGAATCAATTCCATCATTAAAAGGAAGTAAAGTCTTCCGAAAAAGACACGCGCTTCTTGATTTAGGTCATGAAGTTGTCGTCCAGACCAGCTGTAGGTTGACGAAAAATCTAGAAAAGTCATCACTAAAATCAGCAGGAAATCCACGGACCTCAGCATTAAACAGGGTCGCCAAGTGGTCAGATTTATCCTAACCATGAGAAGGATTTATCTCGTACAATGGGGGGGCACCATGCAAATTAGCTGGATAAGACTAATGAATCAGATCCCCAGAAAGGATAATCTCCTTAAAGATTAAAAATCAGCTTTTAAGACTGATATTACTCAATCCTAGAGATTGACCTTAAAGATTGAGAATTCAAACTCATGGAATTCAATGATATCTAAACTCGAGCTTAAACGAGAAAATATTTTGATCAAAACTACAAACCGATTTGTTTTCTGAAAACCCTATTTTCAATGCGTTCATTACCATTGAACGTAAAATCCTAGGAATTCACCTGGAATTCATTAGGTCACCTGAACTAAATCGGGTGTCAACCGTAAGAACGGTGGTTGCATAACATGGTCAAAGACAGGACTTTGTGCCAAACCGACAAATTATAAGGGTGAGCTTTACTATTGCTCCTACCAAGGATAGTAATTGCGTCCGACACGTTATAGACCATAATCAAAAGCATGTCACGGGACATTGCCTTAACAGTTGCTTGTTCAATGCTTTCCTTTACAACCGGACGGTAGTTTGCCGAAAGGTAATATACGGAACAAGTAAACTGGACGTGTTGCTTTCCAAATACAAGGTTAGCAAGTGGGTGACACAAAACCGCAAGTTTTGAGCTAAAATTTTCAAATCTGAAACCCACCAAACCCACAAAAATATTTTGCAAACACCGGTAAAGGGTTATTCCGGAAAACTTATCTAGGGTAAAAAACTAGATTTAATTTTCAAAAGATCAAATGTTTTCATAAAGATCCAATTTCCTTAATGGATCTAAATTTTTATAGTCATGTGGGACTGTAAACCATATCGTTACTACCATTGTTTATACCGCCGTATAGAAATCACTGATGTACAAAGTGTGAAGAATAAAGAAGTGATTCTAGTATTTCAAGACAATATTGCTTGAGGACAAGCAACGCTCAAGTGTGGGAATATTTGATAATGCTAAAAACGAACATATATTTCATAACATTATTCCTCAAGAAAGACAAGCTTTTAGTTGCAAATGTTCTATTTACAAGTGATATTCGTTTAAATAATAAAAGGTGAAGACAAAAGACAGATTCGACGATTTGAAGACGCAAACGACCAAAAAGCTCAAAAGAACAAAAGACAATCAAAGAGGTTCCAATTATTGATAAGAAACGTCTCGAAATTACAAAAGTACAAGATTCAAAACACAAAGTACAAAATATTAAATTGTACGCGAGGACGTTCGAAAATCCGGAACCGGGACCAGAGTCAACTCTTAACGCTCGACGCAACGGACTAAAAATTACAAGTTAACTATGTATATAAATATAATATAATATATAATTAATTATATTAATTATATATATTATATATATATATATTAAAAACCGTCGGCAGAGAAAACTCCAAGGACTGAGCTGTAAATACTATCTCCGCGACTCGCGGAGTTTGAAGAGCATTTTGCCGCGAGTCGCGGAGCCCCAAAATTCAACTCTGGCTATAAAGCAAACCAAATTCTGATCAAATTTCATATTCTATTTCTATCTCTCTCTCAATATATACGTAATATATATATATAATTTATATTTTAATTTTAATTTTAATTTTAAATCCTAATAATAAGGGTATGTTAGCGAATGTTGTAAGGGTGTAAGTCGAAATTCTGTCCGTGTAACGCTACGCTATTTTTTATCATTGTAAGTTATGTTCAACCTTTTTATATTAATGTCTCGTAGCTAAGTTATTATTATGCTTATTTAAAACGAAGTAATCATGATGTTGGGCTAATTACTAAAATTGGGTAATTGGGCTTTGTACCATAATTGGGGTTTGGACAAAAGAACGACACTTGTGGAAATTAGACTATGGGCTATTAATGGGCTTTATATTTGTTTAACTAAATGAAAGTTTGTTAATGTTAATATAAAGATTTACAATTGGGCGTCCCTATAAATTACCATATACACTCGATCGGACACGATGGGCGGGGTATTTATATGTACGAATAATCGTTCATTTAACCAGACACGGGAATGGATTAATAGCCACTAGAATAATTAAAACAGGGGTGAAATTACATTCAAGGGTAATTGGTGTAATTGTTAACAAAGTAGTAAAACCTTGGTTTACACGCAGTCGATAACCTGGTGTATTCATTAAACAAAGTATTAAAACCTTGTTACAATTCGAATCCCCAATTAGTTGGAATATTTAACTTCGGGTATAATAATAATTTGACGAGGACACTCGCACTTTATATTTATGACTGATGGACTGTTATGGACAAAAACCAGATGGACATATTGAATAATCCAGGACAAAGGACAATTAACCCATGGGCATAAAACTAAAATCAACACGTCAAACATCATGATTACGGAAGTTTAAATAAGCATAATTCTTTTATTTCATATTTAATTTCCTTTATTTTATATTTAATTGCACTTCTAATTATCGCACTTTTATTTATTGTTATTTAATCGCACTTTTAATTATCGTACTTTTTAATTATCGCAATTTCATTATCGTTATTTACTTTATGCTTTAATTTAAGTCTTGTATTTATTTTATATTTTACATTAGGTTTTAACTGCGACTAAAGTTTTAAAATTGACAAACCGGTCATTAAATGGTAAAAACCCCCCTTTATAATAATAATATTACTTATATATATATTTGTATTTTTATAAAAGTAAACTAATATAGCGTTGAACTTTGTTTAAAGATTTCCCTGTGGAACGAACCGGACTTACTAAAAACTACACTACTGTACGATTAGGTACACTGCCTATAAGTGTTGTAGCAAGGTTTAAGTATATCCATTCTATAAATAAATAAATATCTTGTGTAAAATTGTATCGTATTAAATAGTGTTTTCTAATAAAATTTAATAGTATTTTATACTCCTTAGCTTTAACATCACATGGTCTAAGGGATTTAGGCGACTTGAGATAGGTGCCTAGACTTAGACTTTATTGTGTGAGCGCTTTATGCGGGACTTGTAGGACTTTGGGTCTAACCGGGAATTGTTAGTGCTTTGGTTTATGAGAATTAACCTTGTGCTAATTGTTTTGTGTTGTGTTTAGCAATCATCAAGCAAGACGGACGTTGTACTAGCAAGTGAATGCGACGTGCTCGCGTAACAACGAGTAGCTACCGTTGTTACGGGTGCAAATCGTGTTAAACAAGCAATGTACGACGATTGTTGAGCGAGATGGAGTGGTGTGGCATATATGTATATACACATGTAATTGTCCTTTCGTTTTTGTGGTTTAACCTATTTCGTTTTATAGAATGAAGACGAGAAATGGTCCCGATCATGATAACGGAAGTACAAGCGAGGACGCCGAGTTTTCGGCCAAGGTTGAGGCCGTCTTTAAAAAGTTAAAAGCGGATTTTCTTACGGACGTCCGAAAGGTCTTTCAAGATTCGGTCGATGGGCAGGTGACCGATTTGATAAATGAACGAATGAAGGCCACTATCGAAGAGGCCCTTGACGCTAGGAATATCTATCCTCGCGGTGAAGGAGGCGAAGGAAGGCGGGACTTCCACTACAAGAACTTCAAGGATGCTCAACCCCCGATGTTTAATGGGGTGCGAGATCCCTTGAAAAGTACATGTTGGATCTCCGATATTGAGGGAGCTTTCCGTACCTCGGAATTTCCTCCCGAGAAGAAGGCGAGGTATGGCTCTAGCATGCTACGAGAAGAGGCTAAGTTATGGTGGGATGATAAAATCAACTTGTATGGTGAGGAACAATGTATGAGCTTGACGTGGGAAGAGTTTAAGAAGGAGTTTTTCAAGGAATACCGAACTTCTTCCGATCTCGATAGAATCCGGGACGAGTTGCACCATTTGCAACAAGGTTCCATGGATTTGGTTACCCTCAAGACTACATTCTTGGCAAAGACTCGTTTTTGCCCGGAATATGTTGGTGATGATCATAAGCTCATGAAGGATTTCTACCGTACTTTGAATGATGAGTACAAGGGGAAGATTAGTCGGGGTATGGCTAAGTCTTTTAATGAATTGTTCGAGTTGGCTCGGGGTTTTGAGCCGGAGGTTCCAAGAAAGAGTGATTTCATATTTTCCAAAAGAAAATTTGAAGGTTTTAGTTACTCTAACGCCTCAAGCAAGAAGAGCAAGAGCAATAGGGGGGCCGAAAGTGTCAATAGTGCAAAGAAGGGCACCACCGGCGGGTTTTCTTATACGTGCTACAGTTGTGGGCAACCGGGTCATATGGCTCGTGAGTGTCCGAAACCACGTTCCGGAAACAAAGTCACTTGTTTTAATTGCGGCAAAGAAGGGCATAAGAAGCCGGAGTGTCCCGACTTGCGAAACGACAATGTGAAACGGTTAGAGAAGGCGGCGGGTACGGCTAGGGGTCGCAACTATTTGATGACCAATGATGAAGCCAAACAATCGCACGAAGTTGTCTCAGGTACTTACATGGTTAATTCTAATCCGGCAAGGATTCTTTTCGATAGCGGTGCAAATTTGTCGTTTGTGTCTCCTAAATTTGTGCCTAAACTTAATAGACCGTTAGCTAAGTTAAGTCGTCCGATAGAAGTCGAAATAGCGGACAGCAAGACGGTGCTAGTGGTTGATGTGTGTGAAAATTGTGATGTTGTTTTTGGTGCCGAAACCTTTAAAGTTGATCTTATTCCAATGACCTTGGGCGACTTTGATATTGTCGTTGGTATGGATTGGCACGATCGTTATAGAGCCGATATTGCATGCCATGATAAGTTTATTCGTGTGAAGACCCTAAGTGGGGGAGAGTTAATTATTCATGGTGATAAGCGAAGGAGACCGGTGCCGATATGCACTTTTGCACGGGCACGTCGTTTTGTTGTTACCGGTGGCATGGCTTTCCTTGCTCATGTTGTTGATACTCGCAATGAGCCACCACCTATTCGTGAAATTCCGGTTGTTAGTGAATTCGAAGACGTTTTTCCGGACGAATTACCGGGTGTTCTGGCGGAAAGACAAGTTGAGTTTCGTATTGAGTTGGTTCCGGGAGCTACTCCCATTGCTAAAACTCCTTATCGTTTAGCACCAACGGAAATGCAAGAGTTGTTAAATCAAACCCAAGAGTTGCTCGAGAAGGGTTTTATTCGATCGAGTGCTTCGCCATGGGGCGCTCCGGTGTTATTTGTGAAGAAGAAAGATGGTAGTATGCGTATGTGCATTGATTACCGTGAGTTGAATAAAGTGACGATCAAGAATCATTATCCATTACCTAGGATTGACGATTTATTTGATCAACTTCAAGGTGCAACGTATTTCTCTAAGATCGACCTACGGTCCGGCTATCACCAAATGCGGGTCCGTGAGGAAGACATAGAGAAAACGGCTTTTCGAACGCGTTACGGGCATTATGAGTTTGTAGTTATGCCCTTTGGTCTTACGAATGCACCGGCGGCATTCATGGATCTTATGAACCGAGTGTGCCAACCTATGTTGGACAAGTCGGTAATAGTGTTCATTGACGACATACTATTCTACTCGAAAAGTATGAACGAACATGAACATCATTTGCGTGAAGTATTGAAGACACTACGAAAGGAGAAGTTGTATGCAAAGTTCTCCAAATGTGAATTTTGGCTAAGGGAAGTTCAATTCCTTGGTCATATTGTGAACGAAAACGGTATTCAAGTAGATCCGGGGAAGATCGAAACGGTGAAGAGTTGGGGACGACCGACTATGCCTACGAAAATCCGAAGTTTTCTCGGATTGGCCGGTTATTATCGTCGGTTTATCCAAGACTTTTCTAAGATTGCTTCTCCATTGACGAAATTGACAAGGAAGAATGCGAGGTTTGTTTGGGAGAACGAGCAAGAAATTGCTTTTCAATTGTTAAAAGATAAGTTGTGTCAAGCTCCGGTGTTAGTGTTACCGGAAGGTGTTGAAGACATGGTGGTTTATTGTGATGCTTCCTTAAATGGTCTCGGGTGTGTTCTAATGCAAAGAGGTAAAGTCATCGCTTATGCCTCTCGACAATTAAAGGAACATGAAACGAGGTATCCGACTCATGATCTCGAGTTGGCGGCGGTTGTGCATGCGTTGAAAATTTGGCGCCATTACTTGTATGGTGTCAAGTGTACGATTTATTCGGATCATAAGAGTTTGAAACATCTCTTTAATCAACGAGATTTGAATTATCGCCAACGTAGGTGGATGGATGTGGTGAAAGACTACGATTGTGAAATACTTTATCATCCGGGTAAGGCGAATGTGGTCGCGGATGCGTTGAGTCGAAAGAGTCAACATCCGGCGATACGAGTTGGATCGTTACGTTTGATTATTACCAACGATTTTCTTGAAAAGCTTGGTGAGATTCAAATAGAGGCTTATGTTCACAACAAGCATACGGAGCGAATCGTGGGCCAATCGGAGTTTATTACTATGGGTCCGCGTGGTTTGTTGTCTTTTCAAGGAAGGGTGTGGGTGCCTAAGATGGGTGATTACCGACGAGTGCTACTTGATGAAGCACATAAGTCAAAATATTCCATTCATCCGGGCGCGACGAAAATGTATCTTGACTTGAAGAAAGATTATTGGTGGCCGGGCATGAAGCGCGATGTTGTGAAGTATGTTGAGCAATGCGTCACGTGTTTGCAAGTAAAATCCGAACACCAAAAGCCGTATGGTAAATTGCAACCGTTAGAAATCCCGAAATGGAAATGGGAGCACATTACCATGGATTTCATTACGAAGTTACCTAAAACGGCGAGAACCCAATTCGATTCGATTTGGGTTATAGTTGACCGATTGACAAAGAGCGCTTTGTTTCTTCCCATTAAAGAAGCGATATCGTCGGAGACCTTGGCAAAGTTGTTTATCAAGGAAGTGGTCTCGCGACATGGGGTTCCGATATCTATTATTTCGGATCGAGATACCCATTTTACATCTCGGTTTTGGGAAAAGTTTCATGAAGATATGGGTACGCAATTGAAGTTGAGCACGGCGTATCATCCTCAAACGGACGGTCAAACCGAACGTACGAATCAAACTTTGGAAGATATGCTACGAGCATTTGCCTTTGGTGGAATTCTCGTACAATAATAGTTATCATACTAGTATCGGGATGCCACCTTACGAAATGCTTTATGGGCGTAGGTGTCGAACTCCCGTTTGTTGGGGAGAAGTGGGTCAAAGAGAGATCGGGAGTACCGATTTGGTTTTAGAGACAAATAGCAAGATCGATTTGATTCGGGAACATTTGAAGAAGGCTCAAGATAGGCAAAAGTCGTATGCCGATAGACGTAGGCGATTGATTGAGTTCCAAGAAGGCGATATGGTGATGCTTAAGGTTTCGCCATGGAAGGGTATTATTCGATTTCGAAAACGGGGAAAGTTAGCTCCTCGGTTTATTGGTCCCTTTAAAGTTTTAGCTCGTGTTGGTGAAGTCACGTATCGTTTGGAATTACCCGAAGAGCTTGCGGGGATTCATAATACATTTCATGTTTCCCATCTCCGTAAGTGTCTTGTGGATGATTCATCATGGGTGCCGTTAGACGAAATTGAGCTAAACAATAAGTTAGAGTATATTGAGGAGCCAATTGCCATACTCGATGAGAAGGTCAAAAGGTTGAGGCATAAAGAGGTTAGGACTTTTAAAGTTCAATGGCGTCGTAGTAAGGGTTCCGAGTTTACTTGGGAGCCCGAAGAATTCGTGTTGGTTTATCTTCCCTCTTGTCATGCGGCTTGGATTGCGAGGACGCAATCCGAATAAGTGGGGGAGAGTTGTAAGACCCTAACCAGTTTGTACAGCAGTGTAAATATGTTACTTAGAGTGTGGGTGATGTTGTGCTGTTAAACAGAAGTCACTGAGTGAGCTGAGCCTAGTGCGCGCCGCGCACACTAAAGGGAGCGCGCCGCGCACCCCTTACTGTAGCCGGGTTCCAGCTTTTTAAATCAGATATTTTGATGGGCATTTTGGTAAATTCACTTATGGACGGGTTAGAGACAGATAGGTCAGTTTGTGGAGCACCATTACTCCATAATCAACAACCTTATCACTTTAATTTTGATTCTAGAGAGAGATTGTGATTTTTGAGAGAGAAAGCTTAAATCCAAGAGGAAGGAGCTTGTTTTGGGTTAAAGTTCAAGCATTAAAGTCGTTGATCTTATCTCTAGCTTCGTTGTGGTGGTTGTGGTATGTTCTAATTTTATTTTCCTTACTTTGATTTAGTGTAAGGGTTAGGGTTTGAGTAAATGATGAACACAAAACCCATTATTGGTGATTTTGGGTGTTCTTGGGTAAAATTGAGTCTTGAATACTAATTGGTGACTAGTCTAGGGTTTCAAAGTATTAAATGATGTTTATGAACCCTAATTGGTGAGTTAATTGCTAACACACCTAGTTATTTAGTAAATGGGTGTTGGTTAGTTAGTGGATGACCCGAAAAGGGTGTGTTGTCTTAAAATGGTTATTTGGGTAATAAATTGATCTAGTTTGGAAAGATGGGTATGAATTACTTTAATTATGTATTAGTTGGTGTTGTTGGACCTTAATCACTAGCTTTAAAGTGATTAGTGGTGGTCTTGACTTTAATTGGGCGGTTTTGGTATAAATGGGCGATTTAATACATTAAGTCATTAAATGCTCATGTGTAAGTGTTAGTATTGAGTCCACTTAGCTTGTGTGTTGATCAAGTACTTATTATATTAGGTATTTTGCTTTGAAGCTTGTGGAGGTTGAAATCGTCATCTAATTGTTAAGGTGAGTGGAATAATTATATGCGTATGTATATAATGTATCTATTTGTTGTAGCGTGAAAGGTGTAGTGTCGAGGTGTTAAGACACCACGTTTCACGTGAAGAGTGTAGCATCGAGGTGTTAAGATGCCACTCGGGTGTAGCATCGAGGTGTTAAGATGTCACCTAGGAGTGTAGTGTCGAGGTGTTAAGACACCACTCCGTAAAATAATGAGTGTTGCATCGAGGTGTTAAGATGCCACTCGGGGTGATGTGCTGAGGTGTTAAGGTGCCACCCTAGGGGTTAGTGGTGCGAGGTGTTAAGTGCCCTAATGGATGTTATGAACACCGATGGCGTTTTCGCGAGCGCCGTTCCCTTGTACTATTGGTCGACCATGGTTACTTGTGTTGTAAGCATATTATATCATCTCGAGTTATATTATTATGCGGTTGTTGCTAGCTTGTGGTATTGGAGATTATAGCTTGTTAATGTGACGATAAGCTACTTGTGTTGCTAGCATGTTTGCGGTTTGTGTAAGTGCATGCAAGTAGGTATAATTATATATGTATTCGTATAATTATTGCATTCACTAAGCTTTGCTTACCCTCTCGTTGTTTACCATTTTTATAGGTTCGGTTTTGGACAAGGGTAAGGGCATCGTATTGGACTAGAGATCCCGCTTGATGCTAGGGGAGGCTTTTGGCTTTAGTAGCTCTTGGAGTTTGACCGGTAGTTGGGTAGTTTAATCCCAAACGCCATGCTCATTGTGTAATTTGGAACTTAAACTTTTTGGTGGTCGAAACTCTAAACTTGTGTTAAACTTGTATTTTGGGTCGTGTGGGCCCCGCTTATAAAACATCATTTTTATGCTTGATTCGTGTTAGTTTTACATATATGAGTTTGTTGTGAAAAGCGTTCGGTCTAAAAGTGTCGGGAAGTCGAAGATCTTTTCGCGAAAAATGGACATTTTGATCAGAACTGTCTCAGGCCTTGTGCGCGCCGCGCATAGGCAGTGGTGCGCGCCGCGCACCCTCCAGATCAGTTTTAATTTTTTTTTATTTCGCGTTTTTGGTTGGTTAACGGGTTGGGTTGTTACATAATTTGCACGGCGCCCTCCCCATTTTACGAGACAGATCATCTCGTAGTTAGGATAAGTCTGACCACCTGGCGACCCTGTTTGATGCTGAGGTCCGTGGATTTCCTACTGATTTTAGAGATGCCTTTTCTAGATTTTTCGTCAACCTACAGCTAGTCTGGACGATAACTTCTTGACCTAAATCAAGAAGTGCGTGTCTTTTTCGAAAGACTTTACTTCCTTTTAATGATGGAATTGATTCATCGTGTAGATCCATCTATTCTTTCAAATATATTACAATAAATCGGATAAAACTGAATAATATCGTCCAAAATAAAAGTATCTTCAATTATTTGTACAAAAATATGTGATATATGTTCTAAATAACTTGGTAAATTTTTTCCACACTTGGCTTTTATTTTCCTTTCTTTGCCTTTTTATTTTTCTCTATTCCATTTTAAATGAATTCAAGCGTTTTGAGTTGTTTCTCAATTTATGTCCTTTCCGAGGTAACAATAATTTCGGTGTTAACACCTAGTTTTATCGTTCATAAATATGTATAAACATAATTTTGAGTTCATTTAGTTGAAAATTTTGAAAAAATTTACTAGAATTGGGTAGTCAGTATATAAGACTAGGGATGTTCTTTATTATCAGAGAGCACTAGATTCTAATATAACTACTGCGTTACTAGTATTTTTAATGGTAACCAAGTGTTTAAATTAAAATTTTAAAAATCCGAAAGAATTTAACCCCTTCCCACACTTAAGATCTTGCAATGTCCTCATTTGCAAGAAATCAGTACAATTTAAATTATTGAGGGTGATTAGCGTAGAAAAATGATTAAATTTTACCAAATTTTCCAAACATATTGGTGTTTGTTTGTTGAATGATAAATGGTGCACATCATTTGTTCATTCTGTCTTGTTGTTACATCACATTTGTTTTTCGTTTTGTTGTCAAAATTAGTAGCTTTTGCTGAACTTAATGCCAGTCTTTGAAAGTTCGCTGTTTTACCCTGTTGTGTACAATTGACAATATACATACATACAAATAATAACATGCATGGTAATTTGAAATGAGACTTAACATCCCACTTTCAAATTATAAATATGAAATATTAGTAACAAAATAAAAAAAAAATGTTAAAAATTACATAAAAGTATCACAATATTATATGTTTTGAACATAAGTAAATAAAAATAATAAAACATAAAAATCACCAACGGGAACTGTATCAATCTGGATAGGGGTTCCAGTTCATGTCGTCGGTCGGGTTCCATGGTTGGTTATAGGTGTGCTGATAGGCTTGGTTGGGGTCGTACAGAGTAAATAGTGGTCGCATATCGGGCTGTTGTGGCGGATAGTAAGCAGGTCGGGTCGGTACATAGTTATTTGGTACCTGAGGTGATAGCTGGCTCATGATCCGATGCTAATGATAGTGCCATCTATCATGCTGTCGTTGCCTGGAATGCTCGTACACATTCTCGGCGTGCCACTGCTTGTACTGACTATGTCTAGCCTCGTTTGTCATTTCTACCTCATCTATACGCTGGTAAACGTCAGTAACAGCCTCCCTAATGACATCCCTAATGTCATCTGCTTCCTCCATTTCCTCATCTGAACCTCTCTCTACCTGTGGATGAGGGCCCCGATATGGTACTGCCTGATTGCGTCTGCTCTTTAATACCTTTGCACCTTGATAGACCCGCAATCCTAAAGTCTCATCCTGTTCCCTACATACCAGCATCGGACCCCCTTGATCCCTATCTACACCTAAATACTCTCCAATGAGAGTAACAAAAATACCTCCTCCTATTATTCCTCCGTCCTGTATACCTTCCACCATTTTGGACAGATAAAAACCAACACAGTAGGGGATATTAACAAAGCTTCTAGTGTTTCGAATACACTTAAGGTAAAATAAATCGTGCAAGGTCATTTTCTCCTTGTTGTTACCTCTTTGTGTAATCGAATTAGCTAAAAATCTATGTATAATACGAAGCTCTGCTTTGTTAATATCTACACAGGAGTGTCTTCCTCCCCGCGAAAAAACATTATAATTTGACATACGCCTCCAGACGGCATGTGCGTCAAAATTCCTATCTACCCTCTCACCATGATAAATCAAATTTGTACAATCAGGTAGTAGTAATTCAGCGGGAGTGTAAATATGTACAGCCCTTGCCATGTCCAGCATAGACATCCTGTACATCCTACGGCCAAGTAAAAATCTAAGAAAACTCTTATCATCTAACCTATCTACATCCTTATTAAAAGCGATAGTACTCATAAGCTCAACACACCACTCTTTATATACAGGCCTACGAGTTGTAAATAAACATTCCCAATCAAGAAAAGAAGAGCTGCCATACCTTTGGATTAGATGCTGCCTAACTGGGTTAGCTAGGTGGACCCTTTCCAAAGGCTGCCAATCGATTACCCTCGGTACTTCCACATTTTTCGTTACCAATTTAAATTTGTTACTTTGGTACGTCGGGTAATCTCTCCAACTTCTATCAATCCTTAAATTGGGATGCAACTATTCTTCATGAATTGTTGGGTGTTCTACTATATGGTGAGCTGGAAATACTACGTAGGCAATAAAAAATTGTGGGTCTGGCTCATAGTATGGTACGTGTTGATCAGGTTGTTGTTGTTCCTGTGGTTGTTCTTGTTCAGGTTCTGGTTCATATTGCATTTCTAGCTGTGGTTCGTTTTCAGGTTGTCTGGATGATGATGCACCGCCAGATTCGGTATATTTCTGCAAAACACATTAAACACAAAATGTGTGCATCCAAATATGCATTAGTGTTAGCAAAATAACAACTTGAAACAATTACAATAACATGTTTAATCCATATTAAACTCATGCTCATTTTCATATTTTTATCAATTCTACACTTTTTCAAATAAGCACATATGAAAATTTTTACAAAGTTCATAAGCATTTTACTCAAATAACATGTCAAAATAATCATTACTAGCAATTTAACAAGTTTCAAATGGCATTTATATCAAATTAATCAAGTTCATGAATTTTAGACTTAAAAAGTCCACTTTAATTCTCAAAAATCATGTTTAGTATTAATGTTTGGATCATTTAGCAACCTAAACATGTTACACTACTTAATTTAACAATAATTCATAACAAAAATCGGCCATAACCTGTTTATATCAAAAAGCCCCAAATTGCTCAAGAACACAAACCCTAGATTCCTAAAAATTTTGAAGTTTTTGGCTTCAAATCATGTTAAATAGCATCAATCTAGGTTATACATGCATAATATACTAACAATTTAACTCTAATTACACTAGAAATTAAAAAAATTAAATTAGGTAAAATTTAGCTCAAAAACACTAAAATTCAATTTTAAAGAGTTTTAGGGGTGAAATCTTTACCTTTTTGCTTCCCCATCTGAAGAAAGACATGATTATAGCGGATTATTGTGAGAAATTTAATTGATTTTGGTGAAAAATTGGTGATTTTAGGGGTGTTTTTGTGGTTGTGTTCGTGTATGTGTGTGTTGATGTTATGAGACAGAAGCAGGTCGCTGGGACTTTTTTCCTGCCCAGATTTTCAAGGCCATGCGATCGCATGGTATTGCAAGGTAAACCTCATGCGATCGCATGGGGTCTGATATTTATTTATATATATATATATATATATATATATATATATATATATATATATATATATATATATATATATATATTATAAAACCTTTGACTAATAAAACAAATAATTAAATTAATTTTAAAAATTTGTTTCTTTTAAGAATGAGGGCGTTTCGGATCGTTGTCCTAGTTCGTCTCTCGACAAAATTTTAAAGCTTGTCATTTTTAAGCGTTGTTTTAAAAGCAAAGATTTTTGGGTTTTTTAATGTTTTTGGCATACTTTAACTCAAATAAGATTAAAAATATTGATAACAAAATTTCTCGTCCCTCCCTTGGGTAAAGCAATTTCGGTTCAACGACCTAGTCTTCAACTCACGACGAATTTTAAATATCAAATTTTTAACTTAATGAAATAAAGTATATTTTTTTTTTGTTTTTAAATTCACACCAAACTTAAATTTAAAATGCATAAAATTAAAAATTCATATAAAAATCATTAATATTTTTATACATTAATTTTACAAACTTATATTAAAAATATTAATTTTTAAAATATTTAAAAACTTAAATATATTGATTTTAAAAATTTACATTAAAAATTTAATATTTATATATTAATTTTAAAAACAAGGTAAAAATTAAAATGAAAAATATTTTTGGTCTTTTATCCCACTTTAATCAATCAAATATTATCAAAAATATACGCCCCACTTTTGGGTAAAGTAATTTCGGCTATATTACCTAGTTTTACTCCTGACGAATCTCTGAAATATTTTGGGTTGATTGATTAAAGATATTTATACCTTAAGAATAAACGATAAATTTCGCAGTGATGTAATAAATTTTTGTATGATATCAATAATTTCGGCTTCGCATACCTAATTTTATTGAATATCAATTTAATACTTTATAGCGAATGATTCAGCGTTTATTATCAAAAGGTTAAAAGCAATAAAACAAATAAAAACTGTACATACTTACCTGTGAGAAAGAATTCTCAGAGACCTACTTTAGCTGACTCATAGGTGAGTCGTGTGATTTGGTTTTCCATAGCTACATAAGCGTAACCTCGATTCTTCAATAACTTTTCTTCTAAACATATGAATGGTCCTTCTCTGCATAGAGTAACAAATTCGGTATTTGAATATGTTTGATTGTTCGAACATTTACCTTCGTGTGACCATTTTCCGCATTTATGACATCTTTCAAGGTGTCGTGCTCTTCTTTTTGTTGCGGATTTTGATTTTCCTTTACCAAAATGTGTCTTATGATGATCTTTCCTGAGTTCTTTCCTTACTTCGTCCATTTTGCCTCTTATGAAGGATGCCAGTTCACTCGAAAAGATGTTATTATTACATTTAGTAATCATAGCGTGTAGTAGTAGACCATGGTTCAGATCAAAGGAATTCTTCATCTCGTAAAACCTAAAAAAATAAAAATTCAGAATGGAGGGAGAAGACTAGTTCTTTAGGGTCTGCTAGGGAAAGACCATTCGGATTCCATTCTCGGAAACTAAACGAAAACAGAATATCTAACTCTAACAGAAATATATATTATCCTTAAAAGACTTGATTCTCCCCACACTTAGTTAGCTGTGGTGTCGAAATTTTGATTAACTTCATTTTCAATTGGATTATCAACAACTTGTATATCTCTGACTTTTGCTTCAAGCCAATTGTTGATTTCCTCTGTAACTTTCACAAATTCAACCAACATTGCCTTTTATTTAGGCGAAAAATTGGATACTAATCGGTTACATAACTTAAAGTTCCCCTTAATCCTAGCATCTTGAATCCGTTTATAAAGTTTCTTCGTTGAACTGTTAAAAACGGGTTCATCTAATTTCGTATCAACAACGGAGTTCTTTGTTATCAGGTCATCATTGGTTGTTGCTTCATCTTCCCCACACTTAGGCATTTTTATTGGTTCAACAGTTTTGGTTGGTGGAGATCTAAACTTTCATTTCACAAAGGTGACCGATTTGTCACCATCCCTTAGTGTCATTCTACCTTCTCTCACATCAATGAACGCCTCGGTGGTTGCTAAAAATGGGCGACCTAAAATTAGAGGAATATCAAGGTCTTCCTCCATATTAATAACTATGACGTTTGCAATAAAGGTCAAACTTCCCACTTTAACATGTAAATTGTTTGCTATTCCAACCAGGTGTTTAATGGTTTGATCAAATAATTGAACACCTATTCTGGTTGGTCTTAATTTACCGACACCTAATCTTTTGTATAAGGAAAGAGGCATAACATTTGCACTTGCTCCTAAATCTGCGAGTCCATTATACATAGCACCATCGTTAAGCAAGCAAGAAATGATAAATTCACCTGGGTCTCCTACTTTAGTAAGTAGAGTTGGTTTGTTAACCTTTTCCAATTGATCTTTTCTTGGTTCTTTCACTTCCACTTGAACTTCTTGTTCACATTTTTCTTTGTTTCTTGGAATGGGAGGTTTGTATAGGAATTCTTCTTCATCACTCCAATTTGAAGCTTCCCCGTCTTCTAATTTTAGTTTTTCATATGTTTTTGATAACATATTTATGTTTTCATTCTGAGAGTTTTCTTGGGTGGTGAAATTATGACTGACTTCATTGTCAACTTCCATCGGACCATGTATGTAATGTTTAACTCTGTGACCATTAACTTTAAATTCAATCCCATCTGAATTTATTAACTCTATTGTTCCATATGGGAAAACTCTTTTGACTATGAATGGTCCAGACCATCTTGATTTCAATTTTCCAGGAAATAACTTGAATCGTGAATTGAAAAGAAGAACTCCGTCTCCTTCTTTAAATTCTTTTGAACTTCTGATTCTTTTATCATGCCATTTCTTCGTTCTTTCCTTATATATTAACGAATTTTCGTATGCTTCATGTCTTAATTCTTCTAATTTGTTTAGTTGACTTAACCGTAGACGTCCGGCTTCATGTAAATCAAGATTACATGTCTTCAAAGCCCAAAATGCTTTGTGCTCAATTTCTACTGGAAGGTGACATGCTTTTCTATAAACGAGTTTAAAAGGTGTGGTTTCAATTGAAGTTTTGTAGGCTGTTCTAAAAGCCCAAAGTGCATCCTCCAATTTCATGGACCATTCCTTCGGATTTGATCCTACAGTATTCTCTTGAATACATTTTAAAGCTCGGTTGGTATTTTCAACTTGTCCACTTGTTTGTGGATGATAAGCGGTTGAGATTTTATGAGTTACTCCATATCTTTTGAGAACTTTCTCAAGTTGATTATTACAAAAATGAGTACCCCGATCACTTATTAAAGCTTTCGGTGTTCCAAACCTAGCAAAAAGACATTTTAAAAAATTGACTACAACCCGTGCATCGTTAGTTGGGAGAGCTTGTGCTTCCGCCCATTTAGATACATAATCAATAGCAACGAGAATGTAGAGATTATTATGAGATTTTGGAAATGGACCCATAAAGTCAATACCCCAAACGTCAAATACTTCACATACTTGAATGACATTTTGTGGCATTTCATCACGTTGACTTATTTTTCGAGTCCTTTGACATGCATCACAGGATTTACAAAGAAGGTGCGCGTCTTTGAAAATTGTAGGCCAATAAAATCCAGCATCATAGACTTTTCTTGCTGTAAGTTGTGGCCCATAATGCCCTGATGTTGGTCCTGTGTGACAGTGGTTTAAGATTTGACTAGCTTCATCTCCGAATATACATCGGCGTATTATTCCATCGGGACAACTTTTAAACAAATGTGGATCTTCCCAGAAATAGTGTTTTATATCACTAAAGAATTTCTTTCATTTTTGGTACGACAACCCTTTTTCAAGGAATCCATATACTAAGTAGTTTGCATAGTCTGCAAACTATGGAATTTCATTATAATCTATCTTCAATAGATATTCATCAGGAAAGTTATCTTTTATAGCCGATTCATTTAGAACTTCTAATTCAGGATTTTCAAGACGAGAAAGATGATCAGCGGCGAGATTTTCTGCTCCCTTTTTGTCTCGGATCTCAATATCGAACTCTTGTAAGAGTAAGATCCAACGAATTAATCTTGGTTTGGCATCTTGTTTAGAAAATAGGTATCTAGGAGCAGAATGGTCGGTATAGACCACCGTTTTAGCTAGAACGAGATATGAACGAAATTTGTCAAAAGCAAAGACAATAGCAAGTAGTTCTTTTTCAGTAGTTGTGTAATTCATTTGTGCTCCTAGTAATGTCTTACTTGTGTAATAAATAGGTTGAAATCTTTTTTCAATCCTTTGTCCTAAAACGGCTCCCATTGCAAAATCACTTACGTCGCACATGAGTTCAAATGGTAGATTCCAATTTGGAGTTATCATGATCGGCGCATTAGTGAGTTTTTCTTTAAAAATATTAAAAGATTTGATGCATTCATCTGAAAAGATGAATGGAGCATCCTTTTCTAGGAGTTTATTCATAGGAGTGGCAATTTTAGAAAAATCTTTTATGAAACGTCAGTAAAAACGAGCATGTCCTAGAAAACTCCTAACTCCTCTAACATTGGTGGGATGTGGAAGTTTAGCAATTACATCTACTTTAGCTCTATCCACTTCAATTCCTTCCTTTGAAATTTTATGACCAAGAACGATGCCTTCTTTAACCATGAAATGGCATTTCTCCCAATTAAGAACTAGATTTGATTGCTCGCATCTAATAAGCATTCGTTCAAGATTAACTAGACATAATTCAAATGTATCACCGAAGACTGAGAAGTTGTCCATGAAAACTTCCATGCATTCTTCTATCATGTCGTGAAAAATCGTCATCATGCACCTTTGAAAGGTTGCAGGGGCACGTGAATGTGGTTTTCTCTTGGTCTTCAGGTGCTATTGGAATTTGAAAATATCCGGAAAAATCGTCAAAAAAACAATAGTAACTGTTTCCGGCTAATCTTTCCAACATTCGATCAATGAAAGGTAATGAAAAGTGATCTTTTCTGGTGGCGTCATTTAATTTTCTATAATCAATACAGACATGCCATCCTGTTACATTCCTAGTAGGAATAAGCTCATTTTTTTCATTTGTGATGCCAGTCATGTCACCCTTCTTAGGTACGCATTGAACTGGGCTTACCCATGGACTATCAGAGATTGGATAAATTAAACTTGCATCTAGTAGTTTAATAATTTCTTTCTTAACAACATCTTGCATATTGGGATTTAGTCTTCGTTGGCATTGCACATATGTTTTATGACCTTCTTCCATAAGGATTTTATGTGTGCAATACGAAGGACTTATGCCTTTAATGTCATGAATTTTCCATGCAATAGCTGGTTTCTGAGCTTTTAGCATAGAAATGAGTTGAGATTTTTCATTTTCAGCAAGAGAAGACGATATTATTACAGGTAATTCAGATTCACCATGTAAATAAGCATATTCCAAATGGTTTGGAAGTGGCTTTAACTCTAATGTCGGTGGTTCTTCTATCGATGATTTGTATCGATATCTGTCTTCTTCTTTTAGCATTTGAATTTCTTCTGTTGTTGGTTCATATCCATTAGCCATGAGTGTAGCTAATATTTCAGCTTCATTAATTGGTTCAGTTCCTTCTCCTAAAGAACATTCTCTTGTTCCTTGTAATTATGGAAATTCTTCTAACAATTCTGCATGTGAATCTATAGTTTGAATATAATAACATGTATCATCTACAGATTGCGGTTGTTGCATGGCTCTATCGACAGAAAAGGTAACACTCTCGTCCTCTATACTTAGGGTCAGTTTCTT
Organism: Rutidosis leptorrhynchoides; assembly: GCF_046630445.1. Lineage (NCBI taxonomy): Eukaryota > Viridiplantae > Streptophyta > Magnoliopsida > Asterales > Asteraceae > Rutidosis > Rutidosis leptorrhynchoides. Next base: position 700,221,674 of record NC_092333.1, on the reverse strand, counting down.
ACCGAACACGTCTATTATTGCTTTAGCCGTATTTAAGAATGGTCTTCCTAATATAAGAGGAACTCGAGAATCTTCTTCCATGTCCAGAATAACAAAATCTACTGGAAATACTAAAGTACAAACTTTAACTAGCATGTTTTCCATTATCCCTCTAGGATATTTTACTGATCGATCGGCTAGTTGTATACTTATTCGTGTTGGTTTCAATTCTCTAAGATCTAGTTTAGTGTATAGTGAATACGGCATTAAATTTATACTAGCACCTAAGTCTGCAAATGCTTTTATTGAACTAAGACTACCCAGAAAACATGAAATTGTGAAACTTCCTGGATCAGAGAGTTTTTCTGGTATCTTATTCAACAACACTGCAGAACAATTAGCATTCATAGTAACAGCCGAGAGTTCTTCCATTTTCTTTCTATTTGTGATTAGATTTTTCAGAAATTTGGCATACCTAGGCATTCCTGAAATCACATCAATGAAAGGAAGATTGACATTTATTTGTTTAAACATATCCAAGAATTTGGATTGCTCGGCTTCAAGTCTTTCTTTTCTCATTTTACTTGGGTAAGGAAGTGGTGGTTGGTATGGTTTAACATAAGGTTTAGCCTTAACTGTGTTATCTTCATTAACCTTTTCAACTACCGGTTCTATTTCCTTCTCTTGTTCAGGTTGTGGTATCTGTGTAGTAGGAATAGAGTCATCAGAAATTACAGGTATTTCAGGTGGTTTAAGTGTAATACCACTTCTCGTGGTAATGGCTTTAGCTGTTTCATTTCGGGGGTTAGCATTTGTATCGCTAGGTAAACTTCCCAGTTTTCTTTCACCTATCAACCTTGCTAGGTTGCTTACTTCTTGTTCTATATTTTGAATAGAAGCTTGTTGATTTCTAAATGCTTGAGCATTTTGTTTATTAGTTTGTTTCTGAGATGTGAAAAATTGAGTTTGAGATTCAACTAGCTTTGACATCATGTCTTCTAAATTTGGCTTTTTATCATCGGTTTGCGGAAGTTTATTTGGAAAAATAGATCTTTGCTGATTGTAAGGATTGTTGGATACTTGTTGATTGCTAGGACCTTGTTGATTGTTGTATGGAACATTTTGGTTATAATTCTGATTTTGATTGTAGTTTGGTCTTGGCGGTTGATAATTATTCTGATAATTATTTCCAGGCCTTTGGTTCATGTATGAAACATTCTCTCTTTGTTCCATTGTTTGTTCAATACTGAGACAATCTTTTGTCAAATGTGGTCCTCCACACTGCTCATAACTAATTCGTATTGAGTGAATATCTTAAGTCATCTTTTCCATTCGTCTTTCGACAGCATCTATCTTTGCAGAAATGGAATCAAAGTCATGGCTAGAATCGGCTCTAGCCGCTTTAGATGATCTAACGATATCTTTTTCTTGGTGCCACTCAAGTGAGTGGGAAGCAGTGTTATCAATAATTTTGTAAGCTTCAGTTGCGGTTTTCTTCATAATAGAACCACAAGCTGCTATGTCGATGTCTTTTCTTGTAGTAATGTCGCATCCTTGGTAGAATATTTGTACTATTTGATAAGTGTCTAAACCATGTTGCGGACATCCTCTTAACAATTTTCCAAATCTTGTCCATGCCTCATATAGAGTTCCATTTGGCTTTTGCATGAACGTAACAATTTCTCCTTGAAGTCTCACGGCTTTAGATGCCGGAAAGAATTGTTTAAGAAAATTTTCAACTAAGACATCCCATGTATCAATCGACCCTTCAGGTAACGATTCTAACCAATCTTTGGCTTCTCCCTTTAAAGTTCAGGGAAATAACATGAGATATATCTGTTCATCCTCCACTTCTCTAATTTTGAATAGAGTACAAATCCTGTTAAAGGTACGAAGATGTTCGTTTGGATCTTCCTTCGGCGCACCACTAAATTGGAATTGATTAGTTACCATGGGTAGGATTTGTCCTTTGATTTCCTAATCTGGCGCATTAATGTCTGGTTGAGTAATTGCATGACCTTGGCCAGTGCGTTTAGCTCTCATTCGGTCTTCCATACTTAGAGGTTCCAGATTTTCCATGATTGAATTTGTTGAATCTGAATCAATAGAGGATTCTGATTTAATGGTTTCTTCCTCGACAATCTCTGGATGAGTGATTTGTGGTTCAGGAGGAATGATTAGTGGTTCAGGATCTCTGAATTGTACCTGAATATCCTCCGGATTCTCAATTGTGGGGTCGGGTTCAAAAAATGGATTATCGGAAATTTGAATTGGAGTACTTGGTCGACTAGATGACGATTCTAAAGAAAAATCAACGGCGACAATGTTGGCTAGATGTCTTGATCTAGTTACAGGAGGTGAACGTATGAAAGGTGGTGAACGTTTTGCTCATGCATTCACTGAATATCCTATTAGTTATAAAAAATAAAAATTATATAAGTTATCAAATTAATAGACTTTTCTGATTTTTGCCCACGTTTCGAATAGCCAATAGATGCAGCAGGTAGCCAGGACCCTTTAAATCGGAAGCCCACAATTCGCCACTAACAAATCCAACTATTACTACGAACCAGAAAATTTTGGATGTCTATCAATTTAACCGCTTACAATAATTTTTCGTCGAAATTTTGAAATAAAAATCTATGTCCTAAAAACTAGAGCGTCGAAAAACAAGAAAGAAAAAGAGTGCGTCGGAAAACGTCGAAAAATAAAAGGTCAAAAAATAAAGGTTGAAAATAAAAGGTTGAAAAATAAAAATAAGAAAGAAAAGCGTCGAAACTCAAAAGTCTAAAAACTAAGAATTAAAACTTACGTCTAAAGGTATTAAAGATAAAAAGAATTCTATATCCAAAACGGCAATAACTTAAAAGTCACTAAAATCTATAAAATATTAAAGCGGTAAGTGATGTCGTAAAATTCTAAAGCACCTAAATCTTAGTCTAAAGAAAAAGCGCTTAAGGCATTTTACGGCAAAGTCTTAAAAATCTAGAAATGAAAATAACTACGGCAAAAACTAAGTTTAAAACTAATTACGCATGATAAATATACAAATATTACGAATAAACGATTAAAATATACAATTTATAAAAAGAAATGAAAAGTAATAAAATTACAATTTTATAAAAATATTATTTTTGTATTATTATTTTATAAAAGTATTAATTTTATAAATAATAAAACTAATTGAAACTTAAAAATACAAAATAAAATAAACTAAACTTAATTATTAAATAACTAAACCCTAATTAGGGTTTAATAATAAAAATAATTAATAATACTCCGTAATTAATTCTGATGGTCAAAGGTTTCAGACGTGTCAGAGTGTACCATGCAGTCGCATGGATTTTAGCCTACGGGTTCATGCGGTCGCATGCCCCAGATGTTCAGGTCACAAATTGAGCTACTACAGTTTCCAAGCCTGATTCTTTTTACTTATTTTTTTTCTTCTGCTTTTAACTTATATAAAATATTTATATAAATAAAAACTTATATTTTAAAAACTACCTATTAGTTTTTGTAACTAAAAAAATACAAACTTTTTAATTTTAAAAACATAAAAATATATAGTAATATATATATATATATATATATATATATATATATATATATATATATATATATATATATATATATATATTTATTTATTTATTTATTTTTCTTTTTCTTTTTCTTGTTTTTATATTTTTGATATTTAAAACGTATTTTTATGACAATAAATTAAAACTTAATAAAAAAATATATTTTTTTTAAAATAGAGTTTCGCTTCTGCGTTTAAGAGATTCCCCGGCAGCGGCGCCAAAAAATACTTGATGTGCGCAGAGGTGTATACGAAATAGTTTTATTTTTATTACGAAATACTATTAAATACGATACAATTTTACACAAGTTATTTATTTATTTATAGAGTGGATATACCTAAACCTTGCTACAACACTTATAGGCAGTGTACCTAATCGTACAGTAGTGTAGTTTTTAGTAAGTCCGGTTCGTTCCACAGGGATACAATAAACAAGTTTAACGCTATAATTATTTTAACTTATAATTGTAAATATATATATATATATATATATATATATATATATATATATATATATATATATAAGTAGTAGTATTATTATAAAAGAGGGTTTTTACCGTTTAATTACCGGTTTGTCGATTTTATGCTTTAAGTCGCAATTAAAACCTAATGTAAAATATTAAAAATAAATATAACTTAATATAAAGCGTAAAGTAAATGACGATAATTAAAATGCGATAAATTAAAGTGCAATAAATAAAATGACAGTAAATAAAATTGCGATAATTAAAAGTGCGATAAATAAAATTACGATAAATAAAATTGCGGTAATTAAAAAGTACGATAAATAAAAGTGCGATAAGATATAAAATAAAGGAATTATGCTTATTTAAACTTCCGTAATCATGATGTTCGACGTGTTAATTTTTAATTTATTACCATGGGTTAATTATCCTTTGTCCTGGATTATTCGATATGTCCATACGGTTTTGTCCATAATAGTCCATCAGTCATAAATATAAAGTGCGAGAGTCTTCGTCAAATTATCCTTATACCCGAAGTCAAATATTCCAACTAATTGGGGATTCGAACTGTAACAAGGTCTTAATACTTTGTTTAATGAATACACCAGGTTATCGACTGCGTGTAATCCAAGGTTTTACTACTTTGTTAACAATTACACCAATTACCCTTGAATGTAATCCACCCCTGTTTTAATGAGTCCATTAACTATTAATCCATCCTCGTGTCCGGTAAAATGAACGATAATTCGTATTTATAGATATCCAGCCCACCGTACCCGATTAAGCGTATGTGGTTATATATAGATACGTCAAATTGTAATCTTTATACTAAATTAATGAGGTATCGTTTAGTTAATATAAAGCCCATTAATAGCCCATAGTCTAGTTTTCACAAGTGTCGTTCTTTTGTCCAAACCCCAATTATGGTACAAAGCCCAATTACCCCGTCTTTAATATTTAGCCCAACATCATGATTACTTCGATTTAAATAAGCATAATAATAACTTAGCTACGAGACATTAATTTAAATAGGTTGAACATAACTTACAATGATTAATAATAGCGTAGCATTACACGGACAGAATTTCGACTTACACACTTACAAATTTGCCACTATAACCTTATTATTATTAAACTTTAATATTAAAATTATAATTAAAATATAAATATAAATATATATATGAGAGTTAGAGAGATTGAATTAAAAGGTGTATATTTTCGGCCAGAACTCGCGAAATTTATAGGACCAGACCTGCTACAGTCATCCATGCGATCGCATGGATTTAAAGCTTCCAGGACATGCGATCGCATGGCCACCTTTTCCTGGTCACAAAGCTTCCAAAACGTGGGCTGCTATGATTAATTTAATATATAATATAATATATATAATTTTATATAATTAATTATATATTATATTATATTCTTGTACTCCGTTGACTTGTAATTTTAGCTCCGTTGCGTTGCGCGTTGATAGTTGGTTCATGTCCCGGTTTCGGATTTTCAAACGTCCTTTCGTACTATTTAATATCTTGTACTTTGCGTTTCGCGGCTTGTACTCTTGTAATTTTTAGACGTTTCTCATCAATAAATTGAACCACTTTGATTGCACTTTGTACTTTTTAGCTTTTTGGTCGTTTGCGTCTTCAAATCGTCGAATCTGTCTTTTGTCTTCACCTTTTATTATTTAAACGAATATCACTTGTAAATAGAACAATTGTAACCAAAAGTTTGTCTTTCTTGAAGGACAATGCTATGAAATATATGTTTATTTTTAGCATTATCATTATCTCATTGTTTTTTTGCAGATGATGCTTTGTTTATAGGGGAATGGAATGACCAGAATGTTCAAAATCTAATACGCATCCTTCATTGCTTTTACCTTATTTCCGAACTACAAATTAACGTAAACAAATCTAATTTATTTGGTATCGGTATCGAGGAATCTGAGGTTCAACGGCTTGCTAATGGCACTGGTTGTGGTTCGAAAATCCTCCCATTTTCGTACCTTGGCCTCCCAGTAGGAGCTAACATGAACCTTATTAACAACTGGAAACAAATCATCGACAAAGTCAAGTCTCGGATTGCTTCTTGGAAGGTGCCTTTACTTTCGTTTGGAGGTCGGCTTACTTTAATTAAATCTATTTTGGGCTCGCTTGGTACTTACTTCTTTTCGCTATATAAGGCTCCTAAAAGCATCATTAAATCTATTGAAGCTCTTCGGGCAAAGTTTCTGTGGGGTGGTGTTAAAGATGACCGAAAAATTCATTGGGTCAAGTGAGAAGTTGTGCGTAAAAGTAAACAAAAAGGTGGTCTCGGGGTTACAAATCTTGAATCTCTAAACTTGGCTTTACTTTGTAAATGGAGATGGAGAAATTTACATTGCACAGATTGGATTTGGGTCAAGGTTATAAAGGCTATACATGGACCTCAGATAGATGGATTCTCTCCTCCGATTAAACAGTCGTCTGCGGGTAAACTGTAATGACCCGAAAATTTTTGACTTATTTAAACCAATTCCCTATACGATTTATTAGTTTGACACGTTAAACAAAGTCTGTTAGATTGAGTCTCAAAATTTTAGTATTGTTTCATATATTCAATTACCTTTGAATAGTCTGGACGATTCACGAATAATTATATGTACGTATATATATATTATAAGATGTACAAGTAAAAACGACTTCGCTACAGTAAAAACGACTTTGCTACAGTAAAACACTATTTGCTACAGTAAAAACGACTTTGCTACAGTAAAACACTATTTGCTACATTGAAAACGACTTTGCTACAGTAAACACTATTTGCTACAGTATTTTTTGTCGACGAACTAGCAAACAAAAGCGGATCAAGGGCCATGCGATCGCATGGCAAAAGCACTGAAAACCCATGCGATCACATGGGCTACAGTTTTTGGAAATATGCCTATAAAAAGACAGTTTTCTCGACGAATTTATATACACCATCTTTCTTTTCTCTTTTTCTGTGTTCTAAGTTTATATTTATAATTATAATTAAAATTTTAATTTAAGTTTAATAATAATAAGATATATTTGAGGGTGTTTTAATTCGGGTTTCAAACCATTTTAAGCTAAGGAAATATTGGATATTGTTCGGGGTATTGTTCTTGAATCCAAGGTCAACCATACAGTCATCTACCATCATTACGTCTACGCTTTTTGCCTACAATATTGAATCTCAATATTGAACTGTGAGTTTATAGTCTCCTTTTTTAAATACTTTAAATATTTTTGGGCTGAGAATACATGCAATTTATTTTAAACGCAATAAGACACAAGTACATACTAAATTCTACACTGAGTTAAACCGAAAATCTCTTAGCTTTGGTAACTAGTAGCTGCCAGCACATAGGATATGGACTGATGGGCGCGAATAATTGTATATGAATCCATAGGGCTTGACATCCCCGTCCGAGCTAGAGCGCTAGCCTTTTAACGGACGTATGTTATTTGAGTTTATGACACGTTGGTTTGCGTGTATTAAAACGAATGGGGTAATTATCATTATAACGTTAAAGTTTAGTTACCAGGGTGCTCTGTTACGTAGAATCTATTGATAAACTTTTGATGAAATCTTGTGGTCTACCTTTATATATATTTATGACTCGAGCAATTAAACCTATAACTCACCAACATTCGTGTTGACTTTTTAGCATGTTTTATTCTCAGGTCCTTAGACTGCTTCCGCTGTTATGTGCTTGTTGCCTGCATGGAGTCTCTCATGCTTTGTATAAAGTTTATTGCATTCGAAATAAAACTGCGTTGTGTAATAAATAATTTGACTGTGATGTCAAACTGTATGATAAAAACTTATGTATTTTGGGAATTTGCTTATACCTAAGCACTCACCCACGTGTTTATAACTTTCTATGTTTAGAAAGTCACTTATTTTAATGAATGCAATATTTTATCAAAACGTATCATATAGAGGTCAAAACCTCACTGTGGAATCAATGATTAACGTGCCGCGTCAATAGCGATTTTGACGGGTCGTTACATAAGTGGGCTAGCATTAATCGGGTCATTATTGACTTGCACAATCGCTTTCCAGTTACCTCCTCTTTACTTTTGATTAATGTTGGTAATGGCATGAATACTTGTTTCTGGATGGATACATGGATTGGGAATACTTCTTTGAGTTCTCGCTTCCCTCGAATGTTTGCTCTCGAATTGAACAAGACTTGTAAGATAGTAGATCGTCGCTAGATTAATGGTGTTTGGATTGGGATTGGCGTAGAGATCCTAGACCGGGAATTAAATCTCAACAATTTAATGATATGCTCGATTTTTTAGCTCTGGCTTCCTTTTCTAACTCTCCGGACTCTTGGACGTGCCCCCTTTTCAAAGAGGGCAGATTCTCTGTCAGTGGTTTTCGCAAGCTCATTATCGCGGATCAGATGGGGGAATGGCCGACTCATTGGTGTAACGTTATACCTCCAAAAGTTAACTTCTTCCTTTGGAGGGCAAGGTTTGATCGATTACCAGATAAATGCAATTTACTAGATCGTGGGGTGGTTGCTTCTAACCTCCTTTGTTCATCTTGTCATATCCAGATCGAAGACTCTTGTCACATATTCTTTGATTGTGAAGTCGCAATGCAAGTTTGGTCCTTTGTTGCTCAATGGCTCGAAATCGATATACCTCGGTTGCAAAACTTTGATGTTTTCTGGCAATGGTGTATGGCCTCATCCAATGATTTCAAGAAGGTCATGGTGACGGAAGTGGTGTGCTACGCGGCTCTTTGGACAATTTGGCGCTATCGAAATGGAGTCATCTTTAATCCTAATAAGTTTCGGAAGTGCCATTTACTAGATTCGGTTGTTTTTTCTTCGTACGACTGGATTTCTTCTCGTTATAAGAAAGCTAGACTGAATTGGAATTTGTGGTTATTATCTCCGTTAATGTCCTTGTAACTTTGTTCTCTAGCGTCTTGCTAGCTTTTTAATAATATTTGAGCCGTTCAGAAAAAAGGCTTTCCAAACTCCGTAGTACATATATATCTACGACATATTTTCAACCAAAGTAAAATAGTACGTTGGTTAGTTCTAATACCCTACCAGGGATTATCCACGCCGATAAAAAAAAAAAATCACATGGACCACCCATGTCCATTTTGTTAATCACATGAACCAACCACTCCGGAAAAAAAGATCAAGGACCAATGACTTCATTTGGTGTTGTAATATTTAGGCGTCTTTTTGTCTCCATAGTTTGTTTGTATCATGTAACTGTTGTTTTCTTGGCTCGCTCCTAGCTCGGTTTGGTGCATTTTGGCACGCTCCTTGCGTGAGTTTATAATAATATTAGCTTTTCGGAAGAAAAAAAATCAATGACTTCTTTTGATGTAAACTACAGGGACTAACCGTTCATTTTGTCCAATCTTTATTATAAATTATTATAATTTTGCTCTAGTCTGTAGAGAAGTTTTTAATTTTAATTCACATTTGTCTCGAGGATGATGATCACTAATTCCAATTCGTGGTTCTTTTAGAATGAAAAATAAAGATAACTAATTTAAAGATTCTTTGGACCTACACAATTTTGTTAAAATAAAACTTTGTTTAATATTATATTATTATTATTATTATTATTATTATTATTATTATTATTATTATTATTATTATTATTATTATTATTATTATTATTATTATATTCATAAATATGAAAAAAAATGTATGTAGCATTTTATTTTAAGCCCTATACTAAAACAAAGAAATTATAAATAGTAATACACAACTAACATTGCATGCACTATAACAGTTGTAAAAAAGTACGTTATGCGGATTTTATTTTCCACGCCCCTTTCTTTTCCAATTCAACCCACAAGGTCGCCATAGTCTTTTTCCCCTAAAATTTCTTTTGCTTCTCTCTATTTTTCCAATTCAATCCATTGTTTCAAATTCTAAATCCGGGTATTAGTGGTTCGTTGAGGTAGGGATGGCAAAAATACCCGTACTCGATAGGTAAACCCGAAACCCGATATTATTGGTCCGGGTTTGGTTCGGGTATACGGGTTTAGAGTCGGGTATGGGTAAATGTTTACTTTTTTTCGCGGGTTCGGGTTCGGGTTTGGTTTTAAATGAAAACTCATATACCCGACCCGTATGCCCGACCCATATACCCGATAAGTTTATTCTATATATTACATTGAAAGTTACAAATAAATACTAACCTGGGCTTATATCCTACTAGCCCACTTCATAAGACCCACCAAAATGGACAAGAAAAACATGCATACATTACATCCGAGTACAGACATGTAACTGAGATTAATCCTTGAATGCTACTATGAACAAGCTGCACAACAAGATTCTTTAACATTTAATTCTTTAACATTTTAATCTCAGTTAGTAATGTAGTTTGTAAATTCTTTAACATTTAATTTAATTTGATTTGAATTAAATGGTTACCCGATTATCCATGGGGAAATCCGTTACCCGTCGGTTAATTAGTTAATGGTTACCCGCCGGGTATGGTACCGGGTTTGGGAGTGAGTTTCTTAATCGGGTTTGGGTTTGGTATTGCCTATACCCAACCAAACCCGACCCGATGCCATCCCTGCGTTGAGGTTTGATGATATAAGTTAATTAGTTTTTGACTTGCACTTTCCTTTAATTTACACGGAGACGAACGAGGATTTACGGTTTTGCCCTTTGTATCAAACTATAAAGAAAATAAAATGACTCCCTTACATCTTTGATTTGTCTCACATTTAATATGCAGGGTCGTCTCAAAAATTTAAAGGCCCTAGACGAAAATAAAATGAGCCCACATATACGTTAAATTTGTTTACTATGCATAAAAAAGTAATACTCCAATTTATCTATTTATTTACATTACATTGTATTTAACTATTAAAAACATAGTATTTCAACTTTAATTGATAATTTTTTATTTGATTTAATTAAATATATTGAGAAAAATATTTACATAATCAAAATTTTGGACCCTTCTAAATTTTTGAGCCCTAGGCGATTGTTTATCTTGCCTGTGGTCAAAGACACCTCTGTTAATATAGGAGAATAAAACGCAAGAACATGAGCTAGGTTTGAATTATAAACCTCATTTCATGTTATATGTTGCATATCTTTCAACTACTAAGCTACTATCGAGAATAGGTGTATCGCGAGGAGATATTGCAATCAATATTCAATTCAATTCAATATATTCATTCAATTCAATATAAGTTGTATAATAGAAGTTTAAAATGTTCAGTTTTATTTGTTTGGTCCTAGTCTTATTGTATATAAATATAATCCGTGAGAAAAAAGAAAATCAATAAAGAAGACCAAGTAGTCGATAAAAGCCCGAGTTCGATATGTAATCTAGTGCTGTATTTATTTATAGTTGTATGTATAAGACAAGACACATTTGTAGTAATAATAAGCTGAAAAGAGATCCATTTTATGTTAGAGCCTTAGGAGGTGATAGAAATATGTTAACTCCTCGTGTTTTTATAGACTATTACTCACCAAAAACAAGTGTTGGTTGATACTCGTTGACAAAAAATTAACGATATTCATCCTAAATGATTATATTAATAATAATTTGATTTCTTTAAACAGGTTACGTCCTATCGTTTATTATCTCTACGTAACTAATTTTATCAAATTCATTTTTTTTATGTTGCGAAATAATATCTTCGATATAATTTCATCGAAAGAAAAGTACCAAACATAAACATACAAAAATTGACCGCATTAATGATGTGGAAAAGCCCAAATATCTTGAATACTTAAGTGGGCCTTATGGCCCATGACATTGACATGTAACGCTGTGAGTGAACTTTCATGTGCCCGAACATGTCATGTCGTACACGTGAATCCACATAATATTGAAAAGGTTGCAAAATAAAAGTCAAGTGGTCTACTTGAAAAAATGTTGATGTTGAATAAAAAAAATTAATGTGAAATTCTTAATATTCACTTGCTTAAATGTCTAAAATTTGGCACGATATATATATTTTGTTATTATTACTCCATAGGTACATAAGATAAAATAAAACAAAATAAATTTTAAAGTTAAAAGTAACAGAAGAGAGCAACCACAAAAGAAGAGATTGAAACTACAAAAACATGCTACATAAATTTATTCGATTCAAAACCCTAATTCAACTGCAATTTACATCTTTCAAATCTTTACAAGACAACAAATATCAGAAATTATTCTATCTCCATTTTAATCTACTCATCCATCCAAATTTGCTTATGCAGATACATACATACATGCAAATTATGCAGTAAAGATCAATGATTTATAAATCTTTCGATGCTCTGAAACCACCATGACCATCAACCCGTGTTCTTTTGACCGAAAAAACTCATCATTTCATGATGAATATGAGAAACAAAAACAGACTTGTTTAGCCCGAGGGTTGATGATGTCATGACGAATCTTGTAGTTCTTGAGTCCGGAGTGAACATGTAAACAGATGATCTTATGAATCTTTGATATTGCTCGCATTACTTATTCCTATGATAAATAAATAAATGTGAAGACTTTTAGGACTTAGAAGCTTCGGGTTTGACTCATTGGGTCATAATCATACGCATCACCAGCCTTCACAAACCGCCCTTTCACACGCTTTCTTACATCAGCCCGTGCCTTTCGTGTAGCATACCGTACTCTCTTATCAAATCTATCAAGACAAACATGTATCTTTTAGAGTTTGATATAAATCAATTTTTCTTTTTTGGGCCATGCTAAGGGAAAAGCTTATTTGGAAAACTTATAGCTTAGTTAAAAGTGTGTGTGAAAGCTTATTTTGGAGGATCTTAGGGTGTGTTTGATTTCTAATTGATGTGTTTGGTTGAAGGGTTTACTATTACAAATAGCCAAATAGGTATCAAACCCACCAATTTAGGCGTACTCTAAACCCAGCAAGGTTGGTGAGTTTGCAAATCAATTCCCATGACCATAAAAACCCATACCCATAATGATTCTCAATAATTTAAACCGAAGAAAAAGTGTGGTTTACTTATGAATGGAATGATTTAGGTTAAAATCCCATCTCTAACATCTAAGATAAAATAGATAATATAACTCTAGAGGAAACGGGTCAAATGGGTCGAAAGTCTCTGAAAGAGTATAATGCATAAAACCTTTAAAAGTAATATTATAACTAATCATTTCTTCAAATATTACTGAAAAATATATATAATCTGATAATTAAAGTTAACTTACTAATTAGTACAACTGATAAATGCTTTTTTAATAAAAATAGTTCTGACCGTTACCCAACCTGCCCAATTTGCCATCTCTAGTGCACACAACTTTATAATTTACAAGTAAATACTCACTTTCGCATCTTCTTTTTTTCCTTATAACGGAGAACAGCATCACTTCTACTACCAGAAGGTGTCATACTTGGATCAAGACCGGGTGGGCCCCACGGTGGCTCGCCCATGAGAAGCATCGAAGAAGCACCACAATCTTGATATTCACCACCACTACTCTCCCCTGTTAGACTCGAGAACGAAATGTTCGAGTGTTGCCTTCCGTAACGGGCGGGTTCCGTTTTGCAGCTAATTAATGAGTCAGCTGATGCTCCGTTACTGCATGCCTGTTGTGCTGACTTTGCTTGACCAGTTGAAGACTCCTACTCATAATACAACAGAAAATACATTACAATGACATTTTGCAAACACAAATATAATCGTATTAAAGATAAGTAAATGAATAGAAAATTGTGTAATACCTTGGCAGCATATAAAGAAACAGCATCACCAAACAGACTGTCGATTCCATCTTTTGCAAAAAGATGTGTGGGATCGTTATGTCCTACACCAAACATCTCTTCATAATTCTCAATGCTTAAGTCAACTTCATCCATACTAAAGTCAACATAAAATCCATCATCATCATCAACAAATGGTTCCGGATCCTTTGTCCTTGAATGTGATATCTACATGTAAACGACATGTAAAGACATTATAAAAAGATACACAATTAAGGGGTGATTGAATGTTGTAACAACTCCTTAAAGTTGGAGATAGATGTGTAAGTTTACATTGACTTTGGTTTTTATAACAACTCCTTACCATTTAGTCATTTACCCAAATTGACTCTGTTCTTAAATGTTAATATTGGACTGTAAAGCTATTATCTTGAATTTATTATAAGACCAAATTAGCATAAACCCTAGACAATATACCTTGGATGCAGAAGAATTTACAGGCCCAACTTGTTGAACTCCATTATGTGGCCTACTATCCACTCGAACACTTGAAGGGCCCGTCGAAACATTTGAGTTATTTCCACTTTTCAAGCCATTCACTTCACCCGTAATAGGTAAATCTCGATCGTTATTATTGCTCATAGATGGCGCTTGGCCATTATCAGTAATGCTCATTGAACCCATTTCTTGCTCACAATTAGAACCATTAGCAAAATTCGATTCTGACATAAACGACCAAATATAAGAAAGTTCTACAGCTGATGGGCAGCCCGAATAGCAATCTAATGTTTGTTTACTGTGTGTGCTTGAACCGTTATGACCCGCCCAATCGCAATTCTGACAAAGAGATACTTTTTCGTCTATGCATCTAACCGATGCAGGTTGTGAATTGCAACGATCACAAACGAGCGTTCTTGAATGGCGTTTGGCTAATGCATTTGCAGAATGAACATGACGATCACACGACAAACACAAGTATGCTGCATCTGATCGACAGTACACCATCGATCTTGCCTCCCCACAATGATCACATTGGTAGCCCATTTTCTCAAAAACCTATTTAATAAAAAAAAACCAAGATTATAATCTCTTCCCAAAACAACGTCTAATTTGTTCTTTGGAACCTGAATCAGCAAATAAATGATAAATGAGAAAATAATCATAAAGTTGGATTTTTTTTTATTTTTTCTTTGTGTGCCAAAAACACATACTATATTCAGTTAGAATATGATCCAAGGTACCAGAAAGGGTCCAAATAAACAAGTTTCCGAAGCAATTCGATAACATATACTATATGTCGAATATATTGTATATTGATAACTGAAAAAAACATCTTTTTAAGACAATTGGAATCTTAATCCAAAGAATTTTAAAGATTCCAAAGGGATTGGACTCAAACCCAAAAGGGTGTTTAAGCATTTAAAACTCCGAGCACAAAAGTTCATAATTATCAAGAAAACAAGACTGCAGTATAGACATCAATTACTCTACATAGTTTATACAGCAAGGACTGAAGTAATAGTAATCATTATATTATATGCACAACAAATCATATAAAAGTGCTACAAGCAAGCTATACCAGTGATAACAAAAAGCTTCACAGGTGCAAAAATAAATCCAACTAAACAGTGTGAACACTATGAAAACCGACATAAACAAGAAAAAGTCAAACAAAAGTCAAACTTGAAAGAATCAAATTCAAAATGAAAATTTAACCCAGATTACAGATAGATCAACACAAGTAACCAAACCAACGAAAAAAGTTCATATTTTTAGGATTTTTATACAATAAAAGTAACAAATTAAATCAAATAATCAAACCCACAACTTATAGATCAAGAAATACAAAAAGAACCCCATTTTTATATTCTATAAAGCAAACAAACAAAACCCAGAAAGCTTACCAAGGGTTTTAACTCAAGTAGATTTGCTTTTGTTGCAGGATTTGAAGAACCCTAATTAAAGATCAGACCTTTCTGGAGTTTCTTGGTTTCTTTGGATGTGTGTTGTAGGCAATTAGAAGGTAGGCAATGATTCTGGATTTTGTTTACTGTTGCTGAGTAAGTTATCTGACAACACAAAATTTTACAAAAGAAAAATGGCAAAAAGTGCATAAAGAAAACAAAAGAAATAAGAGCTTTTGGGTGGGTTGGAAAGGTGGGACCTTGTCATTTTCATGACATTGAAAAAATTAGGCCTTCTTATCAAATATTTTGGTCAATTGCAACTTTAGTCCTTTAAAGATACTACTACATGATTCTACTAGTCTTCATCTTTAATAGTATGTTGGTTACCTAGGTTACCTACTTTATTATAGTTTACTTAACAATCCCATGTGTATCAATGACTACTTCTTAACAAAAATATCTTAAATTTTAACAATCTATTGTACTAAGGGTGTTCAAGATTTAATTTCAAACTGATTAATTTAAAATTGAACATAATGAAAACAAAAAAGATACAAATTGAATTTAAATTCAGCAGATTTCAGTTCTGTTTCAATTCAGTTTTCATTTTTGAATTCGGTTTTCTTTTTCAATTTCAATTATACCGTTAAACGAATTTAAAATAATAATAATATATTAAATTATTAATATATAGACGAAAAATCAATTTTAAAATCAAAAGTTCAATTTAAAACCATGAATAATTTTGTTAAGTTATTGTTAGGTCCTTTTATGATGAAGTTTGAAGATCACATGAATGTGCATGAATATGATATGAATGTGTAGAGAGCATTAGTCGAATAGTCAACTTTAACTTTTATTTCACAACTCTCTTGAACAGCGTTATATATTAGTGGTTAGAAGCAATGAGCTACGAAGCCTAGGGGTTCTGTATATAGCCCACATCTATAGAACTCTTCATATAATGCTTGAAACACAATCAACTCATTCCAGGAACCTAACAATTATGACTTCTCGGATTTTTCAGTTTTAATCGAAAATGGAACCGAATTCGGTTTCCAGTTTCGATTTTGTAATTGAATTCGGTTTCGTTTTCCCGTTATGCCACCAAAATTTATAAAAACAAACAAATCGAACTAAATAAACAAAGAAAATCGAAAATCAAATCAAAGAACACTCTTGCATTGTTTTTTTTTTTTTTTTTTTTTTTTTTTTTTTTGCAAAAAACGAGAAATAAACTAAATGAAAAGAGAATACCTTTTCATCAAAAAGATGAAAAGGCCTTAATTGGAATTACAAGACATTGAAGCCGAAGCATAGATAGCTTGGCAAAACACTAGCCAAAAACATTGAACGCAATATGAAACTAGCTATGCAACTAACATTACTTGGACCAAACACTAGCCAAAAACATTGAACGGAATATAAAACTAGCTATGCAACTAACATTACTTGGACCAAACACATGTCATCTATACGTGAACTGAAGATGAGCCATAACATTTGTTGCACTTGGGAAGACATGAACCATACCACTTGCTAAGAGACCGAGATTGCAAATAGTGTATTAGCCATCTAGACACCAAAAAACGAATAAACTCCATACTTGCGTCTATCTCCGTAAGAACTACAGTATGAACTATGCATAAACCTCCCCGCATCTATCTCAATAAAAAACTACATTCTACTCCATATAATGTCATATTGTCATGCAATTGATGTTACATGGTTAAAAACAGCATTTATTTATTTATTTGTTATCTTACAAAGCAAAACATCATATTAACAACGTTCGAATTAATTGTGACAATTGAACTCTATTTCCGTGTTTGAATTGGATAAAGATTATTCCGAATTTTTTATCATCTTTACATCTTTTATTCTTTATGCTAGATTAAATAACTAGTTGGAATGCTTTTGTTATTTAAAGTAAAAAAACACCTCTATAAGTATGAAGCTCAAGTGTTTTTCATTACGCATAAATTATGATAAATTCTAAAGAAGAATTGTTCATCAGATATGCTATTAAATAGGGTCGAGATTATTGAAATCCGTTGAGTCATGTAAATACTTTGTGTATGAAGTATTTTAACCCAATTGTAAAGTTCACGAATTCTTTATAGGATAATTCAAGAACGGCAATTGTTTTTTGACAATGAAATCACAAATCAATATTTAGAGGGATCATTAGTCATGCAAATACTTTATATATGAAACATTTTCACACAGTTGTCAAGTTCACGAAATCCGTACATGATAATTCAAGAACGACAATTGTGTTTTGGCAATGAAATCACAAATCAAATTTCAGAGTGCAAATCCATGTTGTCCGGATATTCCAAAAGGAAAGCAATATGCGTAACTCGTTTTTTCTTAACAATATCAAGTTAACTCTTGCGGGTATGCATTTCACACTCTTCAATTCCGTTATTAAGTAGTATAATTTAATAACTCTTGATTTCAAGTAATTCACAACTATTTAAAATGAATATTAAATAACACAAAAATAATAGTTTTTTTATCATTTGGTATTTTTTAATGGCCATTTAATCACATATTTAATCACATATTTTCTTCAATTCCGTTGATTTTGAATGGCCATTTAATCACATATTTTCTTTAGTATCTTATGTATGTCTATGACCATTTAATCGCATTGATCCCGGATCAGCCTAGAATTACATTATTATTGAAACCCGCAAAGGCTCAAAAGATGATAAAGATCATACATCAAAATAGCACCAAGTTTTAAAGAAAGAAATCAAATCAAGTAAAAAACAAAATCAAAATAAAAATACTAAAGACGCGTAATAGAAGGCGAGACTCCAACGAAGTGTTTTCTATTAGCTATACAAATTACGTGTTCATCATAGTCAGAATGTGAATAACATAATCTTATTTAGCTGTAATTATTATTATTATTTTTTTTGAAAAGCAACAATTTATATATATAACTCGAAAAAGGCCTATACTAGAGACCATTACGGTCAGCAAGCAAGGCAATACACGAAGTTTGTTACCTACAATGCCGCAACTCTACGTAGCTAGGTGCCGAGTCGGCAACACGTGATCTACATTAAAGTTATGTACATATATGACACAAAAGTAAGAAGCTAAACTAAGTAGATACGCGGATTATGTAACCAATTATGCCAATCGATTTTCTTCACGTTGCACCTTTTCTCGATCCATTCGAAGCTCTTCACTTGAATGTCACTAATTGCAGCCGGTACACTCCAACACTTGTTTTTGAATACCTTCTTGTTCCGGTTTTTTCATATTAAGTAGCAGCACGTCCACGAAACCGCTTGCCAAATCTCTTTACCAAGGTCCGAACCACTCCCGAAGTGCCATCAAATATCTCGAGTGTATTTGAATTGAGCCGCCAAGGAATCTTCCACCAACCATACAATTTCTTCCAAATTTCACAAACCAATTCGCAAGATAAGAGAGAGTGTTGCATTGTTTCGATACCATTGTCACAAAGTGGACAACGTACCGAATGTAAGTCAATACCCCTCCTATCTAACTCCGTTAAAACCGGTATTCTATCCTTTCGAACTCTCCACATGAACACCTCAACCTTTTTGGGTACCAAACTATTACGTATAGTGCTCGAAAAAGAATGAGGTATACTTAGCATTTTTTCATCAAGTAAGTCACTAAGGATTTTTGTCTTGAATGCCCCATTGTTGTTATACAACCAGCACCATGAATCAGGTTTTGTTTCGTCGAGTACCACCCCCTGCAGCAGCCTTTTCAGCCCGTCCAACTCCTCGATCGCCCGACCAGTTGGAGATCGAGCCCAACTCCAGTTTGTTACATAATCAGACCCATCAAGCATGACTTTGCTACTTACCACAGCATTAGGATCAGTACCACAGCATTAGGATCAGTTTCCAGGTAGAAAAGCCGATTGAATCTGTTTTTAAGCGTGAAGTCCCTGAGCCAATTGCAGTGGCGATTCTAGGATGTCAATTCAATGGGGTCCTATCCAATTTGAGTGGTACTTTCTAAATTTTTTTCATAAAAATGGCCATTTACTTCCATACAAATCACTAATTCTTAAAATATATGGGGTCCTATCTATAAATTTAGTGGTGTCCTATACAGTTTTAATATTATTTTATACATAATAAAATTTATTTAATGGGGTCCTTTGACCCCACTTGACTCCAAGTGGAGTCGCCATTGGCCAATTGTCGTTCCAAAATGAAGTACAACGAAAATGACCAAAATCACTCGATATGAACTTTATAAATTACTATCCCGAAACAAACATTTTGGAAAAGATGGCTGAAATGTAAATTGACGAATGTAAAGGACTGATAATGCAATTAAATACTTTTGTCTCGGTGCTGGAAATATATCTGCTAAAATATACATTTAAGAATCTTATCCATCCTTCAATATGATTTCTATATTTTATTTAAATATATATATTACTCCGTATATTTTATTTATTATTCACAAGGAAATAAAACCTTTTTTGTGCTTTTTGCCCCCACCATTCAGTAAAGTACTCCCCTTTTGAATTATTCTATTCATGTAGCTAAGTGGGTCCATTTAATATTATTTACTCCGTAATATTAGTTTTAGTATAATTTTTAAATATGTATTCGATCAGGGAGTTGATATTTCCCCCATCAATTTTACTCCTTCCACCACATTTTAAACCTCTTTCCCAAAATACCCTTGTAAATTACGGAGTAATTATTAAAGGCGTGCATTAACTATTCAAAGTTCTTCAATTCTCATTACCCTTTGTCTATCTTTTCCACTTTTTTCATCTACCAAATCAGTAACAACATCCCTAATCGTTTATTTTCATAATAAAATTGAAGATTACATCTACACTCACTCTATTATGAACACCCAGGTATTTATTTATTTGATGATATTGTTGAATTTTTCATTTATTTTCTACTCCAATCAATTAGTTGATGAGTTAGACTTTCACTAAAACCTTTAATTTGAGTCTAAGCTTGTTTGTAGTGCTTTGCTATCACTTTGATTTTCATATTGTTAATTTAGTAAGTTATAATCTGATGCAATGTAATCTGGCATCACTTTGTTTGTGCTTTGCCTAATTTTACATTACTTTACTACCACTGATTAGTTGTATATTTCAAGTTAGTTGTTGTGTTGTGTTGTCATTGTTTGCTACTACTATTAACTTTAGTCTAGTGTATTTTTTTGACCTTGTGATTTTAATTTTGACCCAAAGTGTATGTTCAGTAGACACAAATATGGCTTCTGTTCGTTTAATTTATTAGATTGATACTTCTGTTCAATTTAATTTTAACTCAGCAGGTCAATGATGATGAAAAGTTGTATCTTGAGAGTTCTAAGTTTCAATCGCGTGATGAGTTAGTAAAGAGTGTGCGAGCATTTTATTTTAATAAAGGTTTTGGACTATCTATTTGTAACTCTAAAAAGGATACATTTGTACTTCTAAAGTGTGATCGGGGCGGTTCCTATCGAGATAGAAACGATGGTGGAGAAACAAGAAAACGGAGCACTGTGACTCGTTTGATTGATTGTCCCTTTAAAATAGAAGGACGAAAAGGATGGGATGGTATGTGGATATTTAGAACAAAATGCATGAAACATAACCATGAGCAATCTTCTGATATTTCTGGACATTCATTATTCCGTCGATTGCCAGCTGATTGCATAGAAAGTGTTAAAGATATGACCAAATCTGGAATACCCCCTAGACAAATCCTTTGTTCTTTACGCCAACGAGACCCAAATCTCCCGGCTAACTCTAGAACTATTTACAACTTTAATGCAAAAGTTCGTAGGGAGAATTTAGGAAATAGGTCAATGGTTGATGCCTTATTTGAAGAGCTTCAAGTAGGTGGTTTTTGGTACGATATTTTATATGATGAACAAGGGCATATAACGAGTTTCTTTTTTGCACACCCTTTATCAATTAAACTGGCCAAAACCTTTTCCGACACCTTTGTGATGGATTGTACCTACAAAATTAATAGATATCACATGCCTCTACTTGATATCATTGGAGTTTCATGTTTCAATACCTCGTTTTACTCTGGATTTGCTTTTCTTGAAAGGGAAGATGAAGAAAGTTATATTTGGGCACTAAATGCGTTTAAGAAGATTCTAGGAAGCGAGAATCAACCGTCTGTGATTATGACAGATAGAGAGCTAGCACTAATGAATGCCATAAGTAAGGTATTTCCAGCAGCTACAAATCTTTTATGTGTTTGGCATATTGAAAAGAACGTTTTAGCGAATTGCAAGAAGCATTTTAAACGTGAAGCGGAGTTTGACATATTTATGTCTAGTTGGAAGAATGTGATATATTCAATAACAGAAGCTATCTTTTTAAATAATTGGTGGGAATTCAAGTTATCGTATGAAGTCAAAAAGGAAGCAATTGATTACATAACGAACATATGGTTACCTTGGAAAGAAAAATTTGTTAGTGCTTAGACCGAAAAGTATTTGCATTTTGGTAACCGTACATCCTCAAGAGCTGAAGGTGCTCACGCCAAACTCAAAATGTATTTGCAAGTTTCTACCGGTGATTTGAAAGAAGTGAAAGATAAAATATGTCTAGCAATCGAACACGAGTTTCATGAGATTAAAGTGAAACTAGCAAGTGAAAAAATTCAGATTCCTCGTGACTGCCACTTGCCTATGTTTCGAGAGCTCATGTTCAATGTATCTAAATTTGCTTTGAAGGAGATCTACAAGCAATACCTACTATTAAAAAAAGGTATTATTATATATTATAAATTGATGTATATGGTAATGGCAGTATATTATACATTATACATTGATATTATTAAACTTTATTATTTATGTACTTTTATAGGTACAAAGACTTCATGCACCAGTCATTTTACGAAAACTATGGGACTTCCATGTGCTCACGTGATAGAAAGCTTGCAAGGAACAACCCTTTCTTTGGAGCTTGTTCATCCACATTGGAGGATTGATACATTATCTTTGAACCCTGATGAATTGTCTCAAAATGATGGTTGTGAAAGTTTTGTTAACTTGGCTAATGAGTTGGTTTCAAAGTATAAAGTATGGCCTGAATATAAGAAATAATATGCTACTTTGATGCTTGGTAAACTTGTGAATGAACACGATATATTATTTGACCCGATGATTCAACGCTTGTGACGATCGCTCCAAATCCATATGGACAATACGTCATTCATTGATTTCATTGCGAGGTATTTGACCTCTATATGATACGTTTTGTAAACATTGCATTCTTTTGAAAAGGCACACCATAAATGAATATTTAAATCAAAGGTTTTTAACATCTGATGATTTCTACATATAGACAATCACTGTAAATAATAGTTTACAATAGTACTTCCGTTGACAGTACAGTCAAAATAAGATACATGGTGATGATTTGGTGAATGCAACATTTCCTTGAAAAATATGCCATGTATGACTCCATGCACATAGCTTGTCTAACATATAAGCAAACAGCGGAAGACTTCTAGAAACCTGAGAATAAACATGCTTCAAGTGTCAACACAAAGGTTGGTGAGTTCATAGTTTTAATATTACACATAATCCGTATATCAATGTGGATTTACAAAAGTTCAGTTGTTTTATTCAAAACTTTTATCAATAGGTTTTACATAAAAGGTGGATCACAAGATTTCAGTTGTTTCATCCAGAAACGTTTATCAAAATATTCTACGAAATTGAGCACCCTGGTAACTAAACTTTAACGTTTATATAATTTGTACCCTTTGTATAATCATCTTAATAATACACGCAAACCAACGTGTACGCTTCTCAAATAGCATACGTCCGTTAAAAGGCTAGTGCTCTAGCTCGGACGGGGATGTCAAGCCCTATGGATCCATATACTACTACTCGCGCCCACCAGTTCTTATAACTAGCAGTTACTAGTTACCAAAGCTAAGGGATTTTCGGTTCAAACTCAGTGTAGAATTTAGTATGTACTTGTATCCATTGCGTTTAAAATAAAGTGCATGTATTCTCAGCCCAAAAATATATTGCAAAAAGCAATTAAAAAGGGATCAATGAAACTCATGCATATAAATATTGTATATCGGTTAATAAAGCATTTGCATGTTTTCTCAACCCAAAAATGTAGGGAGTAAAAGGGATCTTATGAAACTCACACAAAATCAGTTTTAGTATTTGTATCCATTTAGTAAAACAGCGCATGTATTCTCAGTCCCAAAAATATATATAAAAAGGGAGTAATGAAACTCACACAAAATCAGTTTTAGTATTTGTATCCATTTAGTAAAACAGTTTATAAAACTGCGCATGTATTCTCAGCCCAAAAATATAATTTGAAAAAGGGATCATATGAACTCACTGTTTAATATTGATATACAATATTGCAGGAAAGCACGTAGACGCATCGGAGATGATAAACACGAGGTTTTATTCACAAAAAAATACCCCCGAACATTACCCATAACCTCCTTGGCAATAACCCATAATTTCTTTAGCTCTAGCTTGCTCGAAAACTCATTTTGAAAATTACTTGGACAGCACTCCGTCGTAATATTTTATGTACATTATTATTTTTGTATCGCAAAAATAATAACACTAATAATAAAAATAATAAGATTAATAATAATCTTATTATTATTAATAATAATAATAATAATAATAATAATAATAAAATAAATAAATACGGAGTAAAAATAATATGTGTGTGATTTATCTGGCCAAAACTCGAGAATTTATAGCACTTGGCCTGAAATCTGGAGTCATGCGACTCGCATGGAAATGGCCTTCTGGCCATGCGACTCGCATGAGGACCAGGGACAGCTCACATTGTTTTGTAATTTAGCTCGTCGACATAATTAATTATTAATATAATATATATAATTTAAATAATTAATTATATATTATATTAAATTCACGTGCATAGTTGACTTGTAATTTTTGTTCCGATAAGTCGTACGTCATCACTCGACTTATGTCCCGGTTCTGGTTTTTCGAATGTCCTTTCGTACGCTGAGAAAACTTGCATTTTACGTTTCGTGACACGTACCTTTGTCAAAATATAGCCTTAAGTTATCCATAAAATATACCACTGTAGCAAAGTTACTGTAGCAAAGTCAATTTTTACTGTAGCAATTCACTGTAGCAAAGTTAATTTCACTGTAGCAAATAGTGATTTTCGAAAACACTGTAGCATTTTGAGTAATGTGGCAAATTGGAAAACACTGTAGCAAATTAGTGTTTTACTGGTTCATCTTAAACGCTTTATTTAACTTATCTAAATATCAATCGAATCAATAAACGAATGTTACTATCGTTTATTATATATATGTATATATCTTTTTAATATACATAAATCAATTTTTAAATACACATTGGAAGTTATTTATAAATAAATTTTAATAATAAATATCTCAACTTATCATATATATTCAAATAGATATTTAAACCAATAAGTTTAATGTACGGTATCAAACAATTAATACATTGTTACCTTTTCATGTTATAGTATATATGTATCTGTTTACATATAATTGTTCGCGAATCGTCGAAAACAACCGAAGGTATTTCAAAAATTTTGAGATTCAGTTTTACAGACTTTGCTTATCGTGTCAGAAATGTTAATCATACAAAGATTAAGTTTAAATTTAGTCAAAATTTCCGGGTCATCACAACGCTCGAAAGGGAGACCTCCAAAATCAAAAAGGAAAAAGAGGGTAACTTCTACCGCACGAGAGCCTTCAAAATTTGAGCTTGTTGAATCATCTCGGAGTCACAATCCAAGTTCTGTCGGTACATCTCAATGGAGTGGTGAAGTGGAGGATACAAGTTATATTAATTTTGAAAGCACCCTAATGGATTTAAATGGTTATCCAGAATTTTCGGAAGACTATATGTTGTTCGATTAGTGCAGGCTCCAATTTTTTTTATATACGGTGCTGTAGTTTTTGTTGTGGTTGGAACATTCACATCATTTTTTGATACAGTGCTGTAGTTGTGGTTGTAAACCAAATTTGATACATTATGTTTTGAGACTTGCATCAGGTTATTCCACTGTGTATTTGATAATTAAATTGATTTATTATGCTTTCATGGAGTTGGCTTATTTGCATATTAATTTGATAGTTGAATATTATCCTTGAATACAGAGGATAGTACTATTTAATGTTTAGTCCTGGGGCACTTTGAAATTAGCAAGTGTATATTATTATAGCTTACGGAGATATAGGATTTATCAGTTATTGCTTTAAACAAATAATTCCTTTAAATAAATAATTAGATAAGGGTAGTTTGGGAAATGGTTTGAAAATGTGGTGGAAGGAGTAAAATTGATGGGGGAAATATCAACTCCCAATCAGCTAACGTAGAAAAATGAAACTTTTGTTTGTTGGCATTTATGAATTTAATTTCTTGTTGGAAATTGAAATTATTTATTTTAGCTAAATTACCAGGTAGTAAGTTCCGAGGTATAAATAAGTTAATACAACATATAATAATAATAATAATAATAATAATAATAATAATAATAATAATAATAATAATAATAATAATAATAATAATAATAATAATAATATAATAACTATAAGAAATGATCTGCCGATAAAATCATTAATACTTTTTTTTATCGCAAGATGATTCGCAATTTTAAACAAGAATACAAGGTCCATAAATCTTGTAGAAACTTTAAACTCTCATATAAATTAATGATATTTTATACTCTGTATTAGGGGTGATCAATATTTTATTTGAAACCGTGGAACCCGAAAACCAAACCGAAATCAAACCAGAAAAAATCAAACTGAATTTTAAAAAAGGTTTTCGATCGAGTCAAACCGAAACCGAAACTGAATTTGAATTCGGTTTTCGATTTTGAAAATTCTGAATTCGGTTTAACCGAAAACCAAATTCGAAACCGAATTCAAAATTTTTAAATATTTAATTTGTATATTTATGTTTTAATGTCATTATAATTTGGGATTCCAATCAATAAAATATGTTCTCTCCCATATGACGATTTGGTAGCTCACATTATAATTATGTTACTCAAATTATTATGTTATTCTTCGTAATAACAGAAGTGGTAAACGTCATAATTAACCTATAAATATTAATAAGTTATCGAATTCTTGATAATTTAATAGTACGTAATTGTTTTAGAATATAAATAACTAAGACATCGGTAATGCCAGAATTAATCTATCATCGTTCTCAGTTTTTTCATAATAATCGGTTTTAACTGAAAATCGAACCGAATCCGAATTCGGTTTTCGGTTTTGCCCAAAAAATTCAAAACCGAATACACCGAACTAAATAAACCGAACAAACCGAAAATCGGACCGATGAACACCCGTACTGATGTCAAAGCAGAGGGGTATAAAATACTATTAATTTTTACAAGGAAATACTATTAAATACGATACAATTTTACACAAGATATTTATTTATTTATAGAATGGATATACTTAAACCTTGCTACAACACTTATAGGCAGTGTACCTAATCGTACAGTAGTGTAGTTTTTAGTAAGTCCGGTTCGTTCCACAGGGAAATCTTTAAACAAAGCTCAACGCTATATTAGTTTACTTTTATAAAAATACAAACATATATATAAGTAATATTATTATTATAAAGGGGGGTTTTTACCGTTTAATGACCGGTTTGTCGATTTTAAGACTTTAGTCGCAGTTAAAACCTAATGTAAAATATAAAATAAATACAAGACTTAAATTAAAGCGTAAAGTAAATAACGATAATGAAATTGCGAATAATAAAAGTGCGATAAAATAAACTTACGATAATTAAAAAGTACGATAATTAAAATTGCGATTAAATAACAATAAATAAAAGTGCGATAATTAGAAGTGCAATTAAATATAAAATAAAGGAAATTAAATATGAAATAAAAGAATTATGCTTATTTAAAATTCGGAAATCATGATGTTTGACGTGTTGATTTTAGTTTTATGCCCATGGGTTAATTGTCCTTTGTCCTGGATTATTTAATATGTCCGTCTGGTTTTTGTCCATAACAGTCCATCAGTCATAAATATAAATTGCAAGTGTCCTTGTCAAATTATTATTATACCCGAAGATAAATATTCCAACTAATTGGGGATTCGAATTGTAACAAGGTTTTAATACTTTGTTTAATGAATACACCAGGTTATCGACTGCGTGTAAACCAAGGTTTTACTACTTTGTTAACAATTACACCAATTACCCTTGAATGTAATTTCACCCCTGTTTTAATTATTCTAGTGGCTATTAATCCATTCCCGTTCCGGTTAAATGAACAATTATTCGTACATATAAATACCCCGCCCATCGTGTTCGATCGAGTGTATATGGTAATTTATAGGGACGCCCAATTGTAAATCTTTATATTAACATTAACAAACTTTCATTTAGTTAAACAAATATAAAGCCCATTAATAGCCCATAGTCTAATTTCCACAAGTGTCGTTCTTTTGTCCAAACCCCAAATTATGGTACAAAGCCCAATTACCCAATTTTAGTAATTAGCCCAACATCATGATTACTTCGTTTTAAATAAGCATAATAATAACTTAGCTACGAGACATTAATATAAAAAGGTTGAACATAACTTACAATGATTAAAAATAGCGTAGCGTTACACGGACAGAATTTCGACTTACACCCTTAAAACATTTGCTAACATACCCTTATTATTAGGATTTTAAAATTAAAATTAAAATTAAAATATAAATTATATATATATATTACGTATATATTGAGAGAGAGATATTTTTCTGTGTTTAAAACTCGGTAGAAAACTGGCTTTATATAGGACCTGACCAACATTTTCACTCCATGCGACTCGCATGGATTTTGTGCCTCTGGCCATGCGAGTCGCATGGCCACCCTGGATCCAGCCAAATTGGTTTGTTTTCTTCTTGCCGACGTAATATAATAATAATATATAATATAATATATAATTATATATAATTATATATATATTATATTATATTCTTGTGCATAGTAGACTAGATATTTTTGGTCCGTTGCGTCGGGCGTTTCTTCTTGGCTCAGGTCCCGGTTCCGGATTTTCGGACGTCTTCGCGTATTATTTTATATCGTGTACTTTGCGTCTTGTAACTTGTACTCTTGTCATTTTGAGACGTTCCTCATCAATATTTTGAACCTTTTTGATTGATTCTTGTACTTTTTAGCTTTTTGGACCTTTCCGTCTTCAATTTGTCGAATCTGCCTTTTATCTTCACTTTTTAATATTTAAACGAATAGTGCTTGTAAATCGAACAATATCAACTAAAATCTTGTCTTTCTTGGGAAATAATGCTGTAAAATATGTGTTCATTTTTAGCCTTATCAATATTCCCACACTTAAGCGTTGCTTGTCCTCAAGCAATATAGTCTTGAAACACTTGAATCACTTCTTTATTCTTCACACTTTGTACATCAGTGATTTCTATACGGCGGTTTAAACAATGGTAGTAATGATATGGTTTACAGTCCCACATGACTATAAAAATTTAGATCCATTAAGGAAATTGGATCTTTATGAAAACATTTGATCTTTTGAAATCTAGTTTTTACCCTAGATAAGTTTTCCGGAATAACCCTTTACCGGTGTTTGCAAAATATTTTTGTGGGTTTGGTGGGTTTCAGATTTGAAAATTTTAGCTCAAACTTGCGGGTTTGTGTCACCCACTTGCTAACCTTGTATTTGGAAAGCAACACGTCCAGTTTACTTATCCCGTATATTACCTTTCGGTAAACTACCGTCCGGTTGTAAAGGAAAGCGTTGAACAAGCAACTGTTAAGGCAATGTCCCGTGACATGCTTTTGATTATGGTCTATAACGTGTCGGACGCAATTACTATCCTTGGTAGGAGCAATAGTAAAGCTTACCCTTATAATTTTTCGGTCTGGCACAAGGTCCTGTCTTTGACCACTATGTAACCACCGTTCTTACGGTTGACACCCGATTTAGTTCAGGTGACCTAATGAATTCCAGGTGAATTCCTAGGATTTTACGTTTAATGGTAATGAACGCATTAAAAATAGGGTTTTCAGAAAACAAATCGGTTTGTAATTTTGATCAAAATATTTTCTCGTTTAAGCTCGAGTTTAGATATCATCGAATTCCATGAGTTTGTAATTCTCAATCTTTAAGGTCAATCTCTAGGATTGAGTAATATCAGTCTTAAAAGCTGATTTTTAATCTTTAAGGAGATTATCCTTTCTGGGGATCTGATTCATTAGTCTTATCCAGCTAATTTGCATGGTGCCCCCCCATTGTACGAGATAAATCCTTCTCATGGTTAGGATAAATCTGACCACTTGGCGACCCTGTTTAATGCTGAGGTCCGTGGATTTCCTGCTGATTTTAGTGATGACTTTTCTAGATTTTTCGTCAACCTACAGCTGGTCTGGACGACAACTTCATGACCTAAATCAAGAAGCGCGTTTCTTTTTCGGAAGACTTTACTTCCTTTTAATGATGGAATTGATTCATCGTGTAGATCCATCTCTTCTTTTCTTTTATCGGGTAAAACGGTTTAGTTTAGTCCAAAGCAAAAGTATTTTCAGTTATTTGTTACAAATATATGTGACATATGTTTAAGATAACTTGGTAAATTTTCCCACACTTGGCTTTTATTTTCCTTTTTATCGTCTTCTATTCCATTTTAAATGAATTTTAACATTTTAGTTTGTTTCTCAATTTATGTCCTTTCCGAGGTAACAATAATTTCGGTGTTAAAACCTAGTTTTATCGTTCATAAATATGTATAAACATGATTTGAATTCATTTAATTGAAAATTTTAAAATTTTTTACTAGAATTGGGTAGTTAGTATATAAGACTAGGGCTGTTCCTTGTTATCGGAGAGCACTAGATTCTAACACAACTACTGCGTTACTAGCATTTTTAATGGTAACCAAGTGTTTAAATCAAAATCTGAAAGAATTTAACCCCATATTCCCACACTTAAGCGTTGCTTGTCCTCAAGCAATATAGTCTTGAAACACTTGAATCACTTCTTTATTCTTCACACTTTGTACATCAGTGATTTCTATACGGCGGTTTAAACAATGGTAGTAATGATATGGTTTACAGTCCCACATGACTATAAAAATTTAGATCCATTAAGGAAATTGGATCTTTATGAAAACATTTGATCTTTTGAAATCTAGTTTTTACCCTAGATAAGTTTTCCGGAATAACCCTTTACCGGTGTTTGCAAAATATTTTTGTGGGTTTGGTGGGTTTCAGATTTGAAAATTTTAGCTCAAACTTGCGGGTTTGTGTCACCCACTTGCTAACCTTGTATTTGGAAAGCAACACGTCCAGTTTACTTGTCCCGTATATTACCTTTCGGTAAACTACCGTCCGGTTGTAAAGGAAAGCGTTGAACAAGCAACTGTTAAGGCAATGTCCCGTGACATGCTTTTGATTATGGTCTATAACGTGTCGGACGCAATTACTATCCTTGGTAGGAGCAATAGTAAAGCTTACCCTTATAATTTTTCGGTCTGGCACAAGGTCCTGTCTTTGACCACTATGCAACCACCGTTCTTACGGTTGACACCCGATTTAGTTCAGGTGACCTAATGAATTCCAGGTGAATTCCTAGGATTTTACGTTTAATGGTAATGAACGCATTAAAAATAAGGTTTTCAGAAAACAAATCGGTTTGTAATTTTGATCAAAATATTTTCTCGTTTAAGCTCGAGTTTAGATATCATCGAATTCCATGAGTTTGTAATTCTCAATCTTTAAGGTCAATCTCTAGGATTGAGTAATATCAGTCTTAAAAGCTGATTTTTAATCTTTAAGGAGATTATCCTTTCTGGGGATCTGATTCATTAGTCTTATCCAGCTAATTTGCATGGTGCCCCCCCCATTGTACGAGATAAATCCTTCTCATGGTTAGGATAAATCTGACCACTTGGCGACCCTGTTTAATGCTGAGGTCCGTGGATTTCCTGCTGATTTTAGTGATGACTTTTCTAGATTTTTCGTCAACCTACAGCTGGTCTGGACGACAACTTCATGACCTAAATCAAGAAGCGCGTTTCTTTTTCGGAAGACTTTACTTCCTTTTAATGATGGAATTGATTCATCGTGTAGATCCATCTCTTCTTTTCTTTTATCGGGTAAAACGGTTTAGTTTAGTCCAAAGCAAAAGTATTTTCAGTTATTTGTTACAAATATATGTGACATATGTTTAAGATAACTTGGTAAATTTTCCCACACTTGGCTTTTATTTTCCTTTTTATCGTCTTCTATTCCATTTTAAATGAATTTTAACATTTTAGTTTGTTTCTCAATTTATGTCCTTTCCGAGGTAACAATAATTTCGGTGTTAAAACCTAGTTTTATCGTTCATAAATATGTATAAACATGATTTGAATTCATTTAATTGAAAATTTTAAAATTTTTTACTAGAATTGGGTAGTTAGTATATAAGACTAGGGCTGTTCCTTGTTATCGGAGAGCACTAGATTCTAACACAACTACTGCGTTACTAGCATTTTTAATGGTAACCAAGTGTTTAAATCAAAATCTGAAAGAATTTAACCCCTTCCCACACTTAAGATCTTGCAATGCCCTCATTTGCAAGAAATCAGTAACAATTTAAATTATTGAGGGTGATTTGTGTGAAAATGATTAAATTTTTACCAAATTTCCAAATATATTGGCGTTTGTTTGCTGAATGATAAATGGTGCACGTCATTTGTTCATTCCGTCTTGTTGTTATTTCACATATATTTTGCATCATTGTCGTCAAAATTACTTGCTTTTGCTGAACTTAATGCCAGTCTTTGAAAACGCGTTGTTTTACCCTGTTGTGTACATAAAATACATACAATACAAATATAATCATACATGTAATTTGAAATGGAACTTTGGCATCCCACTTTCAAATTATAAGAAAAATATTAGTACACAATAATAATAGAAATATCAAACATTACATAAATGTAATTAAAATGTTAAGTGTTTAAAATAATAAAAATATAAATTACCAACTTATCTCTACTGATCAGGAGGTGGGTTAGGAGGAAAATTAGGATATGGATCCCAATTCATGTTCGCGTCCGGGTTCCATGGCTGATTATAGGTGAACTGGTATGCTGCGTCATAATCATATGAATCATAGGGTGGTCTCATTTCTGGCTGATGTGCGGGATAGTATGCGGGTCGGGTCGGATAATACATCTCGCCAGGCTGCAACTGGCTTATAATTTGGCGCTGATGATAATCCCATCGGCCATGCTCTCGTTGCCGGGAATGCTCGTAGTCATTCCGACGTTGCCATACCTCGTACTGCATATGCCTATCATAGTTCGTCATGTATTCATCCTCCATACGAACGCCTAAATCAAGAGCAGTCTCCCGAACAACTCCTATAATGTTGTTCGCCTCTTCCATTTCGTCATCCGAACCTCTTTCTACCTGTCGCTGAGGTCCCTCGTATCGATATACCCGACCACGTCTCATCAATAATACCCTTGCACCGTGATAAAGGTTTGAACTTATAGTTTCACCTTCGTCCTCTATTTCGTTCATTGGACCCCCTTGGTGCTTATCCACACCTAAATACTCTCCAATGAGAGTAATGAAAATACCACCACCTATAATACTCCCCGATTTCATCCCCGAAACTACATTAGCGAGATAATAACCAACACAATAGGGAATGTTAACGAAACTCCTCGGGTCTCTAATACACTTGAGGTAGAACAAATCGTTTACTGTCAATTTCTCTTTATTCTTACCCCTTTGTGTAATTGTGTTTGCTAAGAATCTATGAATCACCCGGAGTTCAGCTCTGTCTATATCTAAGTATGTATGATTTCCACTGGCGTGAAATTCATTAAAGTGGGACATACGCCTCCAGACGGCGTTAATATCAAATTCCCTATCTATCCTTTCTCCTTGGGCAATCAGGCTATTACAGTCGGGGCTCAAAAGTTCAGCAGGGGTGTAAATCTGTAAGGCCCTGGCTAAATCTATCATGGACATTCTGTACATGCGTCCACCTAACAGAAATCTAATAAAGCTTCTATCATCTATCCTCCTAACATCACTGTTTAACTTAATAGTACTAAGTAATTCTATACACCATTCCCTATATATGGTTCTACGAATGGAAAATAGGCGCATCCAATCGTTAAACTGAGAATTACCATACCTTTGCACCAATAATTCCCGAATCGGTTCGGCAAGGTCAACTGTTTCCAAAGGTACCCAGTCAATTGCCCTTGGCATTTCAATAACCTTAAAGTAGAGAATGTGCATGTTCTTTTGATAATCTGGATACTCTATCCAACATCGATCAAATCTCAGATTTGGGTGTAACTGATCTTCATTGATGTCTAAACTCAGAATCATTTGATGTGGAGCGAATTGACGAAACTGATTCATGAATAATTGATCTTGATCGTGATATGGAATATGTTGATCCTCATGTTGTTCTTCTTCTTGTTGCATATGTTCTTGTTCATAAAACATTTCCGGTTCGGGCTCTGGTTGTCTGGACGATGATGCACCGTCCGTATCTGTATTTCTCTGCAAAACACATTAAACACAAAATTTGTGCATCCAAATATGCATTAGTGTTAGCAAAATAATAACTTGAAACAATTATGATGACATGTTCAATTCATAACACATTTTATACACATTTTCTTAACAATAACAATTCTACACTTTTACATACGAAAATGTGTACAATGTTTTATCACATTTAAACTCTTAAACATGTCAACAATAATCATTATAGCAATTAAACACTTGTTACATGGCATTCAAATCAAACTAGTGCTCATTTTCATATTTTTGTCAAGTCTACACTTTGTCAAATAAGCATATACGAAAAATGTACATCAAGTTCATAAGCATTTATCTCAAATAACATGCCAAAATAATCACTACTAGCAATGAAACAAGTTTCAAATGGCCTTTATATCAATTTAACCTAGTTCATGAATTTTTAGACTTAAAAAGTCTACTTTAATTCTCAAAATCATGTTTAGGCTCAAAGTTTGGATCAATTAACTACCTAAACATGTTACACTACTTAATTTAGCAACAATTCATGACAAAAATCGGCCATAACCTGTTTATATCAAAAAGCCCCAAATTGCTCAAGAACACAAACCCTAGATTCTTAAAAATTTGAAGTTTTTAGCTTCAATTCATGTTAAATAGCTTCTATCTAGGATATACATGCATAATATAACAACAATTTAGCTCTAATTACACCTAAATTTAACAAAATCAAAATATAAATTTTCTAGCTCAAGAATACAAAAATTCGAATTTAAAGAGATTAGGGGTGAAATCTTTACCTTTCTCCTGAAAGGGTTGAGACTACTGAATCTAGGCATGATTGTTGTGAAGTTTTGCAAGAAATTTGATGAAAAATGATGAATTTTTGAGAGAGTTTGGGAGGTTTTCGTATGTGTTTGTGTGTGTATTGTGAGAGACAGAAGCAGATCGACTGGAATTTTGATCCTGTCCAGTTTTTATTAGCCATGCGAGTCGCATGGTTTCCTGCCCAACCCCATGCGAGTCGCATGGGGTTAAATTTCAGGTATATATATATATATTTTTTTTTTTTTATTAAAACCTTAAACTTTTAAAACATAAATTAAATAAAATTTTTTAAAAAATTTTGTTTCTTTTTAAGACGAGGTCGTTTCGGGACGATGCCCTAGTCTGTCCCTCGACAAAATTTTAAAATTTTGTCATTTTCAAGCGATTGTTTTAAAAGCTTAGATTTTTGGATTTTTTAATTTTTTTGGCATACTTTAAATCAAAAAGATTAAAAATAATGATAATAAAAGTTCTCGTCCCTCCCTCGGGTAAAGCAATTTCGGTTCAAAGACCTAGTCTTCAACTTACGAAGAATTTTAAAAATCATATTTTTAACTTAATGAGATAAAATAAATTTTTGTTTTTAAATTCACACAATTTAAATATAAAATTCAAAATTAATATTAAAAAAAAAAAATTCACACCAAACTTAAAATTTGAAATGCATAAAATTAAAAATTCATATTTTAAAAATTCACACCAGACTTAATTTAAAAATTCATATTATAAATTCACACCAAACTTATATTAATTTTTCAAATATTTACAATTTTAAATATATTGTTTTTACAAAGTTTACAATATTAATTTAAGATTTAAATATTAAGATTAAAAACATGGTAAAAAATAAAATTAAAAATCTTTTTGTCTTTTTATCCCACTTTAATCAATCAAATATTATCAAAAATATGCGCCCCTCTTTTCGGTAAAGTAATTTCGGTTCCAAGACCTAATTTAACTCATGACGAATTTTTGAAATATTTTGGGTTGATTGATTAAAGATATTTATACCTTAAGAATAAACGTTAAATTTCGCAGTGATGTAATAAATTTTTGAATGATATCAATAATTTCGGTCGCCAAACCTAATTTTATTCAATACCAATTTAATACTTTTTAGCGAACAAATTAGCGTTTATTATCAAAAGGTTAAAAATAAAAATAAAAATAAAAACTGTACAGACATACCTGTGAAATAGATTTCTTAGTTATATGATCTATTCCATTCATAAGATAGTCGGTTTAATTGGTTTTCCATGGCTACATAGGCGTAACCTCGAGCATTCAGTGTCTTTTCTTCTAAACATATGAACGGTCCGTCTCTGCATAAAGTAACAAATTCGGTATTTGAATATGTTTGATTATTTGAACATTTACCTCCATGTGACCATTTTCCGCATTTGTGACATCTTTCTAGGTGTCGTGCTCTTCTTTTCGCTGCGGATTTTGATTTTCCTTTACCAAATTGTAACTTATTATCTTCGCATCTGGATCCTTTTCTAACTCCGTCCATTCTTTCTCTGATTACTGATACTAATTCGCTCGGTAGTATGTCATTATTACGTTTAGTGATCAAAGCGTGTAGCATTAGACCATGGTTTAGTTCACAGGCAGTCTTCATTTTGTAAAAACCTAAAAAAAAATAAAAATTCAGAATGGGGGGAGAAGACTAGTTCTTTAGGGTCTGCTAGGGAAAGACCATTCGGGTTCCATTTTCGAGAACTACACGAAAACAGACAATCTAACTCTAACAGAAATATATATTATCCTTTAAAGACTTGATTCTCCCCACACTTAGTTAGCTGTGGTATCGAAATTGTGATTAACTTCGTTGTCGACTTCCATCGGACCATGTATGTAATGTTTAACTCTGTGACCATTAACTTTAAATTCAATCCCATTTGAATTTATCAATTCTATCGTTCCGTATGGGAAAACTCTTTTGACTATGAATGGTCCAGACCATCTTGATTTCAATTTTCCAGGAAATAGCTTGAATCGTGAATTGAAAAGAAGAACTCTGTCTCCTTCTTTAAATTCTTTTGAACTTCTGATTCTTTTATCATGCCATTTCTTTGTTCTTTCTTTATAGATTAACGAATTTTCGTATGCTTCATGTCTTAATTCTTCTAATTCGTTTAGTTGACTTAATCGTAGACGTCCGGCTTCATGTAAATCAAGATTACATGTCTTCAAAGCCCAAAATGCTTTGTGTTCAATTTCTACTGGAAGATGACATGCTTTTCCATAAACAAGTCTAAAAGGTGTGGTTCCAATTGGAGTTTTGTAGGCTGTTCTAAAAGCCCAGAGTGCATCCTCCAATTTCATGGACCATTCCTTCGGATTTGATCCTACGGTTTTCTCTAGAATACGTTTTAAAGCTCGGTTGGTATTTTCAACTTGTCCACTTGTTTGTGGATGATATGCGGTGGAGATTTTATGAGTTACTCCATATCTTTTAAGAACTTTCTCAAGTTGATTATTACAAAAATGAGTACCCCGATCACTTATTAAAGCTTTCGGTGTTCCAAACCTTGCAAAAAGACGTTTTAAAAAGTTGACTACAACTCGTGCATCGTTAGTTGGGAGAGCTTGTGCTTCCGCCCATTTAGATACATAATCAATGGCTACGAGTATATATAGATTATTATGAGATTTTGGAAATGGACCCATAAAGTCAATACCCCAAATGTCAAATACTTCACATACTTGGATGACATTTTGTGGCATTTCATCACGTTGACTTATTTTTCCGGCCCTTTGACATGCATCACAGGATTTGCAAAGAAGGTGTGCGTCTTTGTAAATTGTAGGCCAATAGAATCCAGCTTCATAAACTTTTCTTGCTGTTAGTTGAGGCCCATAATGCCCTCCTGTTGGTCCTGTGTGACAATGGTTTAAAATTTTACTAGCTTCATCTCCAAATACACATCGGCGTATTATTCCATTGGGACAACTTTTAAACAAATGTGGATCTTCCCAGAAATAGTGTTTTATATCACTGAAGAATTTCTTTCGTCTTTGGTACGATAATCCTTTTTCAAGGAATCCACAAACTAAGTAGTTTGCATAGTCTGCAAACCATGGGATTTCTTTATAATCTATCTTCAATAGATATTCATCAGGAAAGTTGTCTTGTATGGCTGATTCATTCAGAACTTCTAATTCGGGATTTTCAAGACGAGAAAGATGATCAGCGGCGAGATTTTCTGCTCCTCTTTTATCTCGGATTTCAATATCAAACTCTTGTAAGAGTAAGATCCAACGGATTAATCTTGGTTTAGCATCTTGTTTTGAAAATAGGTATCTAAGAGCAGAATGGTCGGTATAGACCACCGTTTTTGCTAGAACGAGATATGATCGAAATTTGTCAAAAGCAAATACAATAGCAAGGAGTTCTTTTTCAGTAGTTGTATAGTTTGTTTGTGCTCCTTGTAATGTCTTACTAGCATAATATATAGGTTGAAATCGTTTTTCAATCCTTTGTCCTAAAACGGCTCCCATTGCAAAATCACTTGCATCGCACATTAGTTCAAATGGTAGATTCCAATTTGGTGTTATCATGATCGGCGCATTAGTGAGTTTCTCTTTAAGAATATTAAAAGATTTGATACACTCATCTGAAAAGATGAATGGCGCATCCTTTTCTAGGAGTTTATTCATAGGAGTGGCAATTTTAGAAAAATCTTTTATGAAACGTCGGTAAAAACCGGCATGCCCTAGAAAACTCCTAACTCCTCTAACATTAGTGGGATGTGGAAGTTTAGCAATTACATCTACTTTAGCTCTATCCACTTCAATTCCTTCTTTTGAAATTTTATGTCCAAGAACGATGCCTTCTTTAACCATGAAATGGCATTTCTCCCAATTAAGTACTAGATTTGATTTTTCGCATCTAATTAGCATTCGTTCCAGATTAACTAGACATGATTTAAATGTATCACCGAAGACTGAAAAGTCATCCATGAATACTTCCATGCATTCTTCTATCATGTCATGAAAAATTGCCATCATACACCTTTGAAAGGTTGCAGGGGCGTTGCAAAGTCCAAATGGCATTCTTTTGTAAGCAAAAGTACCATAAGGGCACGTGAATGTGGTTTTCTCTTGGTCCTCGGGTGCTATTGGAATTTGAAAATATCCGGAAAATCCATCTAGAAAACAATAGTAACTATTTCCGGCTAATCTTTCCAATATTTGATCTATGAAAGGTAAGGGAAAGTGATCTTTTCTGGTGGCGTCATTTAATTTTCTATAATCAATACATACACGCCATCCTGTTACAGTCCTAGTAGGAATAAGCTCATTTTTCTCATTTGTAATGACAGTCATGCCACCCTTCTTAGGTACGCATTGAACTGGGCTTACCCATGGACTATCAGAGATTGGATATATTAAACCTGCATCTAGCAGTTTAATAATCTCTTTCTTAACTACATCTTGCATATTAGGATTTAGTCTTCGTTGGCGTTGCACATACGTTTTATGACCTTCTTCCATAAGGATTTTATGTGTGCAATACGAAGGACTTATTCCTTTAATATCATGAATCTTCCATGCAATGGTTGGTTTATGAGCTTTCAACACAGAAATGAGTTGAGATTTTTCATTTTTAGTAAGAGAAGACGATATTATTACAAGTAATTCAGATTCACCATGTAAATAAGCATATTCCAAATGGTTTGGAAGTGGCTTTAACTCTAATTTCGGAGGTTCTTCTATCGATGATTTATATCGATATCTGTCTTCTTCTTTTAGCATTTGAATTTCTTCTGTTGTTGGTTCATATCCATTAGCTATAAGTGTAGCTAACATTTCAGCTTCATCAATTGGTTCATTACCTTCTCCTAAAGAACATTCTCCTGTTCCTTGTAATTCTGGAAATTCTTCTAATAATTCTGCATGTGCATCTATAGTTTGAATATAATAACATGTATCATCTGCAGATTGTGGTTGTTGCATTGCTCTATCAACTGAAAAGGTAACACTCTCATCCTCTATACTTAGGGTCAGTTTCTTACCGAACACGTCTATCATTGCTTTAGCCGTGTTTAAGAATGGTCTTCCTAATATGAGAGGAACTTGAGAATCTTCTTCCATGTCCAAAACAACAAAATCTACTGGAAATACTAAAGTACCAACTTTAACTAGCATGTTCTCCATTATCCCTCTAGGATATTTTATTGATCTATCGGCTAGTTGTATGCTTATTCTGGTTGGTTTCAATTCTCCAAGGTCTAGTTTAGCGTATAGTGAATATGGCATTAGATTTATACTAGCACCTAAGTCTGCCAATGCTTCTATTGAACTAAGACTACCCAGAAAACATGGAATTGTGAAACTTCCTGGATCAGATAGTTTTTCTGGTATCTTATTCAACAGCACTGCTGAACAATTTGCATTCATAGTAACAGCCGAGAGTTCTTCCATTTTCTTTCTATTTGTGATTAGATCTTTCAAGAATTTAGCATATCTAGGCATTCCTGAAATCACATCAATGAAAGGAAGATTT
This sequence comes from Rutidosis leptorrhynchoides, assembly GCF_046630445.1. Taxonomy (NCBI): domain Eukaryota; kingdom Viridiplantae; phylum Streptophyta; class Magnoliopsida; order Asterales; family Asteraceae; genus Rutidosis; species Rutidosis leptorrhynchoides. Next base: position 700,181,183 of record NC_092333.1, on the reverse strand, counting down.
ACATTTATCTGTTTAAACATATCCAAGAATTTGGATTGCTCAGCTTCAAGTTTTTCTTTCTTCATTTTACTCGGATAAGGAAGTGGTGGTTGGTATGGTTTAACATAAGGTTTATCCTTAACTGTGTTATCTTCATTAACCTTTTCAACTACCGGTTCTTTTTCCTTATCTTGATCAGGTTGTGGTTCTTGTGGAGTAGGAATAGTTTCATCAGAAGTTACAGGTATTTCAGGTGATTTAAGTGTTGTACCACTTCTTGTGGTAATAGCTTTAGCTGTTTCATTCCGGGGGTTAGCATTTGTATCGCTTGGTAAACTTCCCGGTTTTCTTTCACCTATTAACCTTGCTAGGTTACTCACTTCTTGTTCCAGATTTTGAATAGAAGCTTGTTGATTTCTAAATGCTTGAGCATTTTGTTCATTGGTTTGTTTCTGAGATGTGAAAAACTGCGTTTGAGTTTCAACTAGCTTCGTCATCATATCTTCTAAATTCGGCTTTTTATCATCGGTTTGTTGTGGTGGTTTGTTTTGAAAATTAGGTCTTTGCTGATTATAAGTATTATTGGATACTTGTTGATTGCTAGGACCTTGTTGGTTGTTGTATGGAATATTTCGGTTATAATTCTGGTTTTGATTGTAAATTGGTCTTGGCGGTTGATAATTATTCTGATAATTATTTCCAGGCCTTTGGTTTATGTATGAAATATTCTCTCTTTGTTCCATTGTTAATTCAATACTGAGACAATCTTTTGTCAAATGTGGTCCTCCACACTGCTCACAACTAATTCGTATTGAGTGAATATCCTTAGTCATCTTTTCCATTCGTCTCTCCACAGCATCTATCTTTGCGGAAATGGAATCTAAGTCATGGCTAGAATCGGCTCTAGCTGCTTTAGATGATCTAATGATATCTTTTTCTTGGTGCCACTCATGTGAGTGGGAAGCAGTATTATCAATAATTTTGTAAGCATCAGTTTCGGTTTTCTTCATAATAGAACCACCAGCTGCTATATCTATATCTTTCCTTGTAGTGATGTCGCATCCTTGGTAGAATATTTGTACTATTTGACAGGTGTCTAAACCATGTTGCGGACATCCTCTTAACAACTTTCCATATCTTGTCCATGCCTCATATAGAGTTTCATTTGGTTTCTGTGTGAACGTAACAATTTCTGCTTGAAGTCTTACGGCTTTAGATGCAGGAAAGAATTGTTTAAGAAATTTGTCAACTAAAACATCCCATGTATCGATCGCCCCTTCAGGTAACGATTCCAACCAATCTTTGGCTTCTCCCTTTAAAGTCCAGGGAAATAACATGAGATATATCTGTTCATCCTCCACTTCTCGGATTTTAAATAGTGTGCAGATCCTATTAAAGGTACGTAGATGTTCATTTGGATCTTCCTTCGGCGCACCACTAAATTGGCATTGATTAGTCACCATGTGTAGAATTTGTCCTTTGATTTCATAATCTGGCGCATTAATGTCTGGATGAGTAATTGCGTGACCTTGGCCAGTGCGTTTAGCTCTCATTCGGTCTTCCATACTTAAAGGTTCTAGATTCTCCATAATTGAATTTGTTGAATCGGTATCACTAGATGATTCTGATTTAATGGTTCGTTCCTCAACAATCTCTGTTTGAATGATTGGTGGCTCCGGAGGAAAGTTTAATGGTTCAGGATCTATGAACCGTTCCTGAATATTCTCCGGATTCTCAATTGTGAGGTTGGGTTCAAAAAATGGATTATCGGAAATTTGAACTGAAGTACTTGGTTGACTAGATGACGATTCTATAGAAAAATCAACGGCGGTTATATTTGTTAAACGATGTCTTGATCGAGTTACAGGTGGTGAACGTACAAAAGGTGATGAACGTCTTGCTCGGTGCATTCACTGAATATCCTATTAGTTTTAAAAAGGAAAGAAAAATTATAATAAGTTATCCAATTAATAGACTTTTCTGATTTTGCCCACGTTTCGAATAGCCAAAAGATGCAGCAGAGGGGCAGGATTCGTTTGGTCTCAATATAATTGAGGACTGTTTGGCTCCAATAACCCGATCCACGTACAAATCCAACTATTACTACGAACCAGAAAATTTTGATGTCTATCAATTTAACCTCTTAAAATAAATTTTCGTAATTTTAAGAAATTTAGATAAGAAGTAGAAAAAATTCTAAGTCCTAAAAACTAGAATAGCGAGAAATAAGAGAGAAAAAGAGTTCGTCGCAAAAGGTCGAAAAAGAAAAAAAAAATGGTTGAAAAATAAAAGGTGACGGAAAAATAAAAGAAACTTATAAAAACTTAAAAATACTTGACTAACCTAACCTTATTACTACAACTAACTTAAAATTATAATCGCAAATTGAAATTACTAATTGGAATGATAATTGGTACATAGTAAAAGGTCTAAAAATATTAAAGCTTACAGGAAAAACTAAATTCCAAATGGAAATAACTTAAAAAGAAACTAAAACTTAAAAAGGCGTCGCAAAATTCTAAAACACCTAAATCTTAGTCTAAAGAAAAAGCACTTAAGGAATTCTACGGCAAAGCCTAAAAATCTAGGAGTAAAAATGATTATAGCAAAAACTAAGTTTAAAATTAAATATGAGCTAAAAAATACAAATATTACGCTACAACGATTAAAAAGGTACAAAATATTAAAAGAAATAAAAAGTAACAAAAAAAAATACAATTTTTATTAAAATATTATTTTTATATTAATTATATTAAAATATTAAGTATTAAATATAATAAAACTAATTAAAAGTAGTTAAAAATAATTAAACTAAAAACTTAATTAATAATAATAAAATCAAACTAGGTTTTATAATATAATAATAATATATTATACTCCGCATTAAATGCAGAATTAGGGCAAATTGGTGGCCTGGTCAAACTACTTATGCGAGTCGCATGAAATAAACCGGTGGGTCATGCGAGTCGCATGGCCATTCTGAACTGGTTCAATTGGACTGGTTCAAATGACAGGTCACGTAATTATTTAATATTTATTTTTAATTTCTGTTTTATATATAATATAAGATATAAATATATAATTTAAATAAAAACTTAATAAAATACTAAAATAAAATACAAATACTTTAATATTTTGTAAATAATAAAGAAAAACTTAAAATACACTTTAAAATATATTTTTTTTTACTTTTTTAATTTTTTTTAAACAAAAATATAAATTTTACAAAAACAAATTATAACTTAAAATTTAAAAATATGGCGTTTCGCTTTGGCGATTCCCCGGCAGCGGCGCCAAAAATACTTGATGTCAAAGCAGAGGGGTATAAAATACTATTAATTTTTACAAGGAAATACTATTAAATACGATACAATTTTACACAAGATATTTATTTATTTATAGAATGGATATACTTAAACCTTGCTACAACACTTATAGGCAGTGTACCTAATCGTACAGTAGTGTAGTTTTTAGTAAGTCCGGTTCGTTCCACAGGGAAATCTTTAAACAAAGCTCAACGCTATATTAGTTTACTTTTATAAAAATACAAACATATATATAAGTAATATTATTATTATAAAGGGGGGTTTTTACTGTTTAATGACCGGTTTGTCGATTTTAAGACTTTAGTCGCAGTTAAAACCTAATGTAAAATATAAAATAAATACAAGACTTAAATTAAAGCGTAAAGTAAATAACGATAATGAAATTGCGAATAATAAAAGTGCGATAAAATAAACTTACGATAATTAAAAAGTACGATAATTAAAATTGCGATTAAATAACAATAAATAAAAGTGCGATAATTAGAAGTGCAATTAAATATAAAATAAAGGAAATTAAATATGAAATAAAAGAATTATGCTTATTTAAAATTCGGAAATCATGATGTTTGACGTGTTGATTTTAGTTTTATGCCCATGGGTTAATTGTCCTTTGTCCTGGATTATTTAATATGTCCGTCTGGTTTTTGTCCATAACAGTCCATCAGTCATAAATATAAATTGCAAGTGTCCTTGTCAAATTATTATTATACCCGAAGATAAATATTCCAACTAATTGGGGATTCGAATTGTAACAAGGTTTTAATACTTTGTTTAATGAATACACCAGGTTATCGACTGCGTGTAAACCAAGGTTTTACTACTTTGTTAACAATTACACCAATTACCCTTGAATGTAATTTCACCCCTGTTTTAATTATTCTAGTGGCTATTAATCCATTCCCGTTCCGGTTAAATGAACAATTATTCGTACATATAAATACCCAGCCCATCGTGTCCGATCGAGTGTATATGGTAATTTATAGGGACGCCCAATTGTAAATCTTTATATTAACATTAACAAACTTTCATTTAGTTAAACAAATATAAAGCCCATTAATAGCCCATAGTCTAATTTCCACAAGTGTCGTTCTTTTGTCCAAACCCCAAATTATGGTACAAAGCCCAATTACCCAATTTTAGTAATTAGCCCAACATCATGATTACTTCATTTTAAATAAGCATAATAATAACTTAGCTACGAGACATTAATATAAAAAGGTTGAACATAACTTACAATGATTAAAAATAGCGTAGCGTTACACGGACAGAATTTCGACTTACACCCTTACAACATTTGCTAACATACCCTTATTATTAGGATTTTAAAATTAAAATTAAAATTAAAATATAAATTATATATATATATTACGTATATATTGAGAGAGAGATATTTTTCTGTGTTTAAAACTCGGTAGAAAACTGGCTTTATATAGGACCTGACCAACATTTTCACTCCATGCGACTCGCATGGATTTTGTGCCTCTGGCCATGCGAGTCGCATGGCCACCCTGGATCTAGCCAAATTGGTTTGTTTTCTTCTTGCCGACGTAATATAATAATAATATATAATATAATATATAATTATATATAATTATATATATATTATATTATATTCTTGTGCATAGTAGACTAGATATTTTTGGTCCGTTGCGTCGGGCGTTTCTTCTTGGCTCAGGTCCCGGTTCCGGATTTTCGGACGTCTTCGCGTATTATTTTATATCGTGTACTTTGCGTCTTGTAACTTGTACTCTTGTCATTTTGAGACGTTCCTCATCAATATTTTGAACCTTTTTGATTGAATCTTGTACTTTTTAGCTTTTTGGACCTTTCCGTCTTCAATTTGTCGAATCTGCCTTTTATCTTCACTTTTTAATATTTAAACGAATAGTGCTTGTAAATCGAACAATATCAACTAAAATCTTGTCTTTCTTGGGAAATAATGCTGTAAAATATGTGTTCATTTTTAGCCTTATCACGTACTCTGTATGGATTTACTTACATGTGCGGGGTCTAGTATTTATTTTTTTTCCTCTAATCATTTTCCTGGTAACACTTAGACCACTTCTGAGACCATTCCTAACCGTGGCGATGATATCACGGACAGTCTGACCAAAAAGTGCAATCCGACTATGATTTGGAAATGTCAGTTTCTGACATTTTAACCGTTGTGTCAGTTTTTGGTGTTAAATATTATGTAGGGTGATGTGGTAAAATCTGATTGAAAATGGGGTGGGAAAAATAAAATAATTAAAATTGGAAATTTTGTAATTGGACCATGCAAAACTCACGAATATAAACAAATCCATCACAAAACTGACTAACACTCCAATAATGTCAAAACTGACGCCCCATTAGAAGTGTCAGTTGGTGTCAGTTTTAGCCATACGTGCTACCACCTCATCTCATCTGACTAAAAAAACTCACGCCCCATTATAATTAGTCTAACTGTCCGTTACTCCACCTCCGTAAGTCCATGTGTACAACCGTGACGAAAAATTACGACCCTAACCGGGCATCAATTAGATTCCCTCTCTTCCGTCAGTCATGGAGGCAACGGATTTTAAAACCTCCGTGAGTTTTGCAGGGACCAATCAAATAATTTCTTGATTTCATTATATATATTTATTATTATTAATTTATTTATTTTTCCACTTCATTTTCAATCAGATTTTACCACATCATCATACCCAATATTTAACACAAAACCTGGCACAATGGTTAAAAAATGCCAGTGCCTAATCACAACCAGTTTGCATTTTTTTGAACTTTTTAGTCAAAATGCCCGTAATATCATCGCCACAGTTAGGAATGGTCTTAATATGCAATGCTAATAAAATTTGAATCAAGACTACTTGTAAACATATTTAGACACTAGTCAGCAGATGATATTGTGATGGTGTATAAACTGTCAAATTAAGCAGTTTGCTGCTTTTGATGAAATGATGAAGGGTATGAAGGATGTTAGTGTCAAAGTTAGTATTATCAATTCTAGCAATCCGCCCATCATCAAGGATAAAGGTAAAAAACAACGAAAGAGTAAACCGATTATGTGAGCCGAAACTAGAAATTGTACTCTCTCTCCACTTAAAAACCCACAATATTCATCCTTGAAATTACTTAGAATAACTCATTGCATCAGAATATCGGATAAACATTTATCATACATAAGGCGCCTACCCTCAACATTATAAAAATTATATCACGATTTAGCATTACTTTAATACTAAGCTTTATTTTTTATAGATCCAAGTAATCAAACGCAAGGCACTTCTAATTAATCGCTACTATGATTTACTTAATCTACTACTATTAAACACACACAATGTTGTCATTAGCATATTAGCATATTGACATTTGATATATATATATATATATATATATATATATATATATATATATATATATATATATATATATATATATATATATATATATACACATAACAGAGTCATAACAGAGTCTATGTATACAAAATTAGTAGGCGAAAAAATATGCAGTCATAATTTGAACAACGTATAATAGTTTAAATATACAAAATAACATAAATCCATAAAAAACAGAATCCATGTATGAAACGACCCGTCCTAATCCTCCTAGACGAAGTCATCAACATTTGGTCCCATTGCGATGATCGACTCCAAGTAATGTTCTTAAAATGAGCAAATGCACAGCGGAAGACTTAATTCGTACCTGAGAATAAACATGCTTAAAAATGTCAACCAAAAGGTTGGTGAGTTCATTAGTTTATCATAAGAATCATTTCAATATATTAATAGACCACAAGATTTCATAATCATAAACATAATACACTCGCAAGTGTATGTAAAGCATTCTAAGTGGTTGAACACTTGGTAACCATACTTAACTATTAATCAACATCGCATATTCCCTTTATTATGAAATCTCACTACACTGTACCAAGTGTAGCCTACAAAACGAAGTACTGTGCAACCGTTGAATACTGGTCGTCCAGTCCGGTTGGGGTTGTCAGGCCCGATAGATCTATCAACAGGATTCGCGTTTACAATACCCATGTAAATAGTAGTTACCAAGCTACAGGGAAATATGCCAGTGGTACAACTCAATGTAGAATATATTTTTAAGTACTTGTGTCTATTTTGTAAACATTTATAAAAGCAGCGCATGTATTCTCAGCCCAAAAATATATATTGCAAAAGCAATTAAAAATGGAGCAAATGAAACTCACCTAATGTATTTTGTAGTAAAAATACATATGACGTCATAGAACACGTGTAGGGTTGATCCCGGATTCACAAACCTATATCAGTTATATATATTAACACACATAATTTTATTCGAACAATTTATATAGTATTAGTAATATACATAATATCCTAATAAATTATACGTTTTATTTATAGCTTAATTAATATATTTATTTTATATGCTTTTAAATAATTAATTAATATTTCTTATAAGAGTATTAATATAGTTTTTGTTAAATATATTTTTATATAACAAATTTTTATTATAATAATAATACTAGTACCGATAGTAATATTGATAATAATAATTTAGTTATAACAATAATAATAATAATACTAGTAGTAAAAATAATAATAATAATAATAATAATAATAACAATGTTAAAAATAATAATATTAATGTTAAAAGTAATAAAAATGATAAAAATAATGATAATTTAATAATAATAATAATAATAATAATAATAATAATAATAATAATAATAATAATATTGCTAATAAGGATAGTTATGATAATAATATTATTAATTATTAATAATACTTAATATAAAAATGATAATAATAATAATAATAAAACTAATAATAAGAATTAGTATAATATAAAAATAATAATAATAATTATATTTATACCTAATATAAGATAAAATTACGGGTTTTGTTTGATATCCTAAACAGATCGCGATGGGATGAGCATAAAAAAAATGCAGAGCGGTTTCAATTTTTAGGGGATCTTCAATTCATCATCGCTGCCCAGTAGATTATTGATTCTTCATTATCATCATTCAATCGTGTTCCTCTGTTCTAATCATCATCGTTATCGAGCAACAACAGATAATCGAAGTAATAATTGGTCTTAGTTTGATGTCTGATTAGATTGGGAAAAGAAATCAAGCACCACAGCGTATAAAATCCAAGACTTCATCAATTTAACTTTAATCGACCAAGAAATCGGTCCTGTAATGGATCGAATAGGTATTTAGTGTTTCTTCTTTTTTTTTAATTTATTTACTTATCTAATTATATAATTGAATATTCTTATCAATCATCATCGTTGTAAGTTTTAAATTGATTCATTAAGATTTATTGTGATGTAATTAATTTGTTTGATTTGCTTGAATAAATTCGGAAATAATAGTTATGTTCAATAGTGGTAGCAAGATTGTGGTTGTGATTGAAAAATGAAGGTGGAATTGAGTTATCTTGCTAGGAAAGATGATAAACAAGTATAGTTGCAGCTGTAAAAGCCGTAGTACTTACAGCAGTAGTTGGTGGTTTCCAATGGTAGTGATGGGGTTCGATGGTGGGATTGTTTTGCAGCTGCACCGACACAGTAACATGTAGTAGCAGCAACAACGTGTTAATGTTGGTGTTGTTCTTGGATGGTGTTTTAGTCGTCGAACAGCTGCAACAAAAGGGAATAGCAGTAGTAGTTCAATGGTTGTTGTAGTGATAATCGACGGTGGTGGTCATGGTGGTAGCAGACGACAGAGATGGTGGTGAGGATGGTTTATTGTTGCAAGAAAAAAAATACACACATCATAGGGTGCTTGGGTGTCGAACAAAATCAGTAACAACCTATAAGTTATAGTGATCTAATGGTATTGGTGGTGAAATGGTGTCTGTGTTGTAAATGTAAACAGAACAGGAGATGGTGTTGATGTTCTTGATTATGTTGGCCAATGGTGATGATTTGAGTTGAACCGAACTAGTTAGCAACATGATGATCAGATGATGGTCCATGGTTTGTGGTGTTAACAAAGTAGTCGGTGGTTCGTTCGAGTGGGTTTCGTTCAAGTGGTTTATGGCTGCAAGATGGCTCGTGAGGTGATGAAAGGTTGTGATGGCGGGTTGTGGAAGCAAGAGGAGAAGAATGGGGTTTTTAAGCTAATCATATGTGTAAATGTAGGTGCTATATAATGTATATATTTATATATAGAGTTGAATAGCAGAGAAACAACATGGTACCCAACAAACACAGTAATTTCAATCCAAATATCGTGCATATGAATTATGTATATATATAGAATTTATAGATATCTGAAAATCAACATCATAATTAATATTAATTAATAATATATTTAAAACACATGTGGGATATTTCTAAGAAAACACCAACTGGAATCCACTAACTCATATATCAAGTATAGTGTAGCCGCCTACTTTTTAATTTACATTTGACGGACCGAATAATGTGCTCCGTTGTTAATCAGTGGCGGATAAAAGTGTAATTGCGTGAGTGATGATGTAACAAAAGTTTATCCTAATTGTTTGTATTTACCAAGTGAATTAGACATCTATCAAACTGTCAAACAGGAACAAAAATTTAGTAAAATGTGATTGTGAAATTAAACAAACTTAAATGATTAATTGAATTATATATAATTAATATTAATAATTATTAAATATAAATTCATTAATAATAATAATTCTTTTAATATTATTAGTAATAATATGAGTAATAATAATAATACAAATAACAAGTATAACGATATTTATCAATAATAATGTTAATAATACTGATATTAATATTAGTCTTAATATTTATTTTCAATCAATTGTTTGGAAATCATCGAGAACAGTCGAAGGTGGATTGAATACATGAAACAGTTCAAAATTTTTGAGACTCAACTTAACAGACTTTGCTTATCGTGTTGAAATTACACTATCGTATCGAGAGTTTGGTTTAAAATTAGTCGAAATTTTCCGGGTCGTGACAGTACCTACCCGTTAAAGAAATTTCGTCCCGAAATGTGTGTGAGGTAGTCATGGCTAACAATAAAAATGTTTTCATGACGAATATGAGTTGATAAAATAGGGTTTTATCAACATTGGGTAATATTGATAAAATAATTGAGTTACTCGAAACGTATGAGTGAAGCTATTACAAAAGAGTGAAATGAAGTAAATAGAGGTTCGTTTTAACTTTTGATGTAGTCACTGTTGAATTTCGGAATTCAAGGAATTTAAAGAAATCTTCTAATCAGAAAGAAAATGTAATCGCACGATTTATTAGCAAACTGTCGGAATTACAGAAGGACAGAAATATCAAGGAAATATTTACGTGATATGCTTAAAGATTTAGTAGAATGAAAGAGTTATGTAACATGGCACGTGATGACGGTAGGGTTTGTGAATCATCACGTTCCATTAGAAATTCAGCATGACTTACTGTAATATAATCACGTTGGCCTGACGTCATTATATTATACTAACTCATGCTTCAATTCCCAACACTTCTCCACAATTCATTCATAATGTATACTTAGATTTTACAGAAGTTTCCAATATAATGGAATACAGAAAACACGAAGAGGTAGATAATTTCGGACAAGAATATTTATGTAAATATCCTCAGAAAATATCGAAGATATTTGTGATGATAGTTTGGAATTTCTGAGTTCGAAAGTTGATAAGGAAAAATTTTCCGCAAGATTTTAACGTGGGTACGGAGCAAGATATTCTCTAAAGATTTTGGTGGATCCAGAATTACCTGGATTCTTTTGAAAATAGGGTTTGGTCCTTGTATTTGTCCTTGGTCTCCTTCATGGTGTGCTCAATCCGATTTTCAGTACCAAATTTTCTATCGAGCGTTCCTAACACTTCCTTCTTTATCATCAACTTTTGACCATTAAGACCATCTATAACATGCTGCTTCGTCAGCATTTTCAAAGTTAACTGATCTAGGTCATCGGTTATCAAACCGAGGTGTTTGCAGGAGAATTGTGTTTTTAGATGATTAAACGCTGATGGTAGTATGATGGAATATATAAGGTTCCCCAGTAATAATAAAGAGTACGCATATATATATAATAAGGTTGTTTCGGATGAAAAGTTGGAGTTGACTTGATGGAGCTGTGACAAAATTTGCTACTTTGAAAGGAATTACCAAATTATTTTGGGTACTAATAACACTAAAGGAATTAGCACATCTACGTGTTAAACGTTTACTCAGTTTCCGAGAGTTTTTTAGGTGCATAACTATGTGCATCAATCTTTTCTTCCGTAGATGAAGTGCGGCTGGTTCATCCTCTCGATCGAGGTGTTTTCAAGAATCAAGAAAGATTTGAACATGGATTGGAATCGTCAAAATTCAAATGAGGTTTAAAATGAAATCAAGTGGCAAACTTGAAGAAATGTTTAGTTTCATATGTTATAATCAATATTTTAATTCATTTTAATTGTCCAATGTTTTTAGTCCACAGTCGATAGTTGACAGTCCAATAATTCATATATAGTTTAATATATAATATTCGAATTAATTAATACGTATCGTGACCCGTATTCGTCTCAGACTCGATCACAACTCAAACTATATATATTATTGTAGAATCAACCTCAACCCTGTATAGCTAACTCCCGCATTACTGCATATATAGTGTCTATGGTTATTCCAAATAATATATATAGATGGGTCGATATGATATGTCAAAACCTTGTATACGTGTCCCGATATTTAAAGTGCGTAAAATAAATAACAGAAATTAAATGACGATAAATAAAATTGCGAGAATATAAATTGCGATAATTAAATTGCGATAAAAAAAATGTAATCAGTTAGCTAGGAACAGTTAGCTAGGAACAGTTAGCGTGGATTTTTAACAATATTTCAATCAGTTAATTCGTTTGTTTCTAACAAATTTTATTTTGTTCAATGTTTTCTTCATTATGCCACTTGTTGGATTCTGATAGGTCAAAATCCAAATATGAAATTGAATGAAAAATGGTTATTCTGTGGTGAACGGATACGTATATCGGTGGATGTAAATAGGATAGTAAATGACCGTTGAATTAGATTCGAAGAATGTACAGTGTAACTTATTAATGTGAAACTCCAATATTCCTCGGGTATTACCTACCCGTTAAAATATTCTCATCATTAACAGTTTGTACAAAAGAATTTTTAATTACAATCTTTATGAAAATATACATACATATATATTTTCTTCAGATGTAATCATGGATTTAATGAGTCAACAAGATATTAAACTCATTCGATTTATCGTTAGTACTAGTTTACATAATCTCTAAAACTTTAAAAATTGCATAATCGCCATGTCGAGCGAAGATAATCAATGTAGAACAATATGTAGAACAAAGATCATGCTTGGGGTATAGATTGTGATATTGTGGTGTTGATGGTAAAAGTGTTGTTGCTGAAGCTGGTAATTTTTGCACCATATCCTCCAAATTGATTACTCGAGCGCGAAGTTTGTTGACTTCTTCCATTGTTCGGGGATGATTGTCGGTCGGAATGAGCGGATGAATAAGGTTTAGTATTTTAGATAGAAGATAATCGTGACGAGATACCCTGGAGATGAGGCTAAAAATGGTGTTTCGAATAGGTTCACTGGTATGTGCTTCAGGTTCTTCGCCAAGAGGTGCAAGTTGGTGGGTGGAAGGGATCGTCTTCTTCTTGTCTTCATTGGTTAAGTCGACTACGAATCCATCAGATGAATTGGTGATGACTATTTGGTTGATCCATTCCGGCTACACTGCTTTCGAAGCTTGAGTGGGACTCCATATCGGAATCCGAGGGACTTGATCTAATGGTGAGTTCCATTGTGTACGATTGAATAAAAGATTTTTCGATATGAAATTATTTTCGGATATCGGATGATATTCTAATTATATAGAATACCTATACATAGTATAGAAGATCCCGTAGATTACGAAGAAAAATAAGGAAACGTGTCAGATAAAGTCTACAGTAACAGATACGCTAAGATATGAATTTATCTGTACACTATCTATCAAATAAGTGCAGGAAATCGTGTCTAAGCTTAAGGATGATAAGCAAGTAATTTCCGACAAGAATTGATAACAAAACTTATAATATGCGGCTAAGGTCGAAGTCCAGACTCGCTAATGCATCCTAACAACTATCAGTTAGACACACTAATGCAAGACCTGGTTCGCTTGGACCAACGCTCTGATACCAACTGAAACGACCCGTCCTAATCCTCCTAGACGAAGTCATCAACATTTTGTCCCATTGCGATGATCGACTCCAAGTAATGTCCTTAAAATGAGCAAATGTCAGCGGAAGAATTAATTCGTACCTGAGAATAAACATGCTTAAAAGTGTCAACCAAAAGGTTGGTGAGTTCATTAGTTTATCATAACAATCATTTCAATATATTAATAGACCACAAGATTTCATAATCATAAGCATAATACACTCGCAAGTGTATGTAAAGCATTCTAAGTGGTTGAGCACTTGATAACCATACTTAACTATTAATCAACGTCGCATATTCCCTTTATTATGAAATCTCACTACACTGTACCAAGTGTAGCCTACAAAACGAAGTACTGTACAACCGTTGAATACTGGTCGTCCAGTCCGGTTGGGGTTGTCAGGCCCGATAGATCTATCAACAGGATTCGCGTTTACAATACCCATGTAAATAGTAGTTTCCAAGCTACAGGGAAATATGCCAGTGGTACAACTCAATGTAGAATATATTTTTAAGTACTTGTGTCTATTTTGTAAACATTTATAAAAGCAGCGCATGTATTCTCAGCCCAAAAATATATATTGCAAAAGCAATTAAAAAGGGAGCAAATGAAACTCACCTAATGTATTTTGTAGTGAAAATACATATGACGTCATAGAACACGTGTAGGGTTGATCCCGGATTCACAAACCTATATCAGTTATATATATTAACACACATAATTTTATTCGAACAATTTATATAGTATTAGTAATATACATAATATCCTAATAAATTATACGTTTTATTTATAGCTTAATTAATATATTTATTTTATATGCTTTTAAATAATTAATTAATATTTCTTATAAGAGTATTAATATAGTTTTTGTTAAATATATTTTTATATAACAAATTTTTATTATAATAATAATACTAGTACCGATAGTAATATTGATAATAATAATTTAGTTATAACAATAATAATAATAATAATACTAGTAGTAAAAATAATAATAATAATAATAATAACAATGTAAAAAATAATAATATTAATGTTAAAAGTAATAAAAATGATAAAAAATAATGATAATTTAATAATAATAATAATAATAATAATATTGCTAATAAGGATAGTTATGATAATAATATTATTAATTATTAATAATACTTAATATAAAAATGATAATAATAATAATAATAATAAAACTAATAATAAGAATTAGTATAATATAAAAATAATAATAATAATTATATTTATACCTAATATAAGATAAAATTTCGCGTTTTGTTTGATATCCTAAACAGATCGCGATGGGATGAGCATAAAAAAAATGCAGAGCGGTTTCAATTTTTAGGGGATCTTCAATTCATCATCGCTGCCCAGTAGATTATTGATTCTTCATTATCATCATTCAATCGTGTTCCTCTGTTCTAATCATCATCGTTATCGAGCAGCAACAGATAATCGAAGTAATAATTGGTCTTAGTTTGACGTCTGATTAGATTGGGAAAAGAAATCAAGCACCACAGCGTATAAAATCCAAGACTTCATCAATTTAACTTTAATCGACCAAGAAATCGGTCCTGTAATGGATCGAATAGGTATTTAGTGTTTCTTCTTTTTTTTTAATTTATTTACTTATCTAATTATATAATTGAATATTCTTATCAATCATCATCGTTGTAAGTTTTAAATTGATTCATTAAGATTTATTGTGATGTAATTAATGTGACGACCCGGGAATTTCTGACCAAATTTAAACTTGATTTTTTTTATTTGATTTCGACACGATAAGCAAAGTCTGTAATGTTGAGTCTCGAAAATTTTGGAACTATGTTCATATATTCAATTACCATTTGACCTCGACCATTCCCGACGATTCACGAACAATTATTTGAAAATAAATATGTATATATATAAGTGCATAAATAATAATTAGAGGTATTAAATAAAGTATTATATGATTTGATGTTTTAAATTAATAATTAAATTGTTAGTTAATATATATATTTATGTAAATATAATGTAATTCGAAAATTTATTTGTTTTAAATTTCATTTAGGAAACAATAATAACACTAGTATATCATTCAAATGGTTATTTTAACAAACTTATTCAATTTTAAAATAAACGGTGATTCGAAAATGAGATCTATAAATTTTAGGCTTACTAAAAATGTATTTAGGACCTAGTCATTAAATTTTAACACTTTTTATATTTTACCCAAAAATGAGAGGGACAGTTGATGTAATTTTATTTAACAAATTAATGACCGAATTTTATACCATAATGACCAAAATAAATAAATAAAGTTAATTTAAAAATATGGAATTTTTCTGAACACTTTTATCCGCTACTGTTTTCGCCCGATACACCGTACGTAAAAATCGTCGGTAGCATAACCACAATTAAGTTTCACGAGATTTACTATATCATTGAATGGATATTTTTAAAAAGCAAGTGGAAGACTTTGCTTTTACAACTCTTTGTATATATCTATATATAATATACATATTCATATGAATATGGACATACACCCCATATTAACAAACAACATTCACCAACTCTCTTAGTAATATATGCATTACCTCTCTTCTCTCTTTCTGTTTTAATCCGAGAAACACCCACTTACATGATCATCTTACAAACCGAGGCCACCTTCTAACACCTCATCCGTCGACACCCTTCATCACCTATTTAGCACCATCAACCCGCCACTACAACCACACGACCACTACTTTGTCACCACAAACGGCAACTCTCACAACCACCATCCAACTGATATTGCTACTACTATCTTATTTTGTTTATGTTTCCCAACCACCACCATCGCAAAACACTCAAACTCATTTTCCTACTCGAAACCCATGAACTTGCTACTCGTTTACTTCTTGGCTATATTTTTTTTCTTTTCGGTTTAAAGTGAAACCGATCACCGCCACAGTTTCCACCGTCCACCATCCACAACCATAGACCACCATCTCATCACCACAAAACACCCTACAATCACCTTCCACCGCCAACCCATACAATTTCCACGAACCACCGAATTTTCTTTCCTTCTATTGTTTAAATCGAGCACCCATCATCACCACTGCAACCACCGTAACACCATCTCCTTCACCCTTCTCTTTCTTTCTCCCTATCCTCAACCATCGTGAGCACGACACCACCAGCTCCCGACCACCACCACCTCACGACCACCATCTGCAATTGCTAAAATGCATCTGTTACTAGTCGGAAACCACAAAACACCTACATCATTCATACTATTCCACTGCTAGATATTTTTTCTTTTGTTCCGGTAATATCACGAAAAAGATACCTATGATCATACTTAATTATTTAATTATTCATGCAAAGTATTACTATTTAAGTTTGTCGGTAGGCTGTCTTTATGATTATGATAATAGAAGATGATGTGCTAATGACATATTGATGATGCTATAATAATAATGATCGATGGAATACTGTTTTTTTAAACTCTATCCTGACTTCTAAAAACACAATTCAAGTTATGGATTTTTTTACCTATTGGGCCGATACCCATTTGATATTTTTTTTTTCTTCTTCCTTGTGGGCTAGACTTCCAAATGATACATGATACATAATAAAAAAAAATGATGATATAGTTGTTGGTTGACGAGTTAATGAATAAAAAAATGATGGTGCATATCATGATGGTTACGATATGATGATAAATGATTAACATGATTAAGATGACGTATTACGCGATATAGAATGATGAGGTTATGATGTATTCACGATGATGGAGATGTATAATACATGATTATGCTTCGGTAATAATCATGATGATCGTGAAGGACGAATGATGAGATGATAATTAGGTTATGATGATGATGTTGTTATGTGATGTTGATGATGATTTAGTGATGATAAGATGATAATGGTAAATGTGATGACGGGATTTTGATGCCATGATGATGATTATGATCACATTAATGATGGTGTTAAGGATGATGAGGTTAATATGATTTTATGATATAGATGGCGTATGATTATAATGTTAATTGGGATTAGGATAGATAATAATCATGACGTATGGTAAACGGTGTATAAGAATAATGATGATGATTATTCGATAGATTACATGAAGAAGAAGGAGAAGATACAAATAACGAGTTAAAAGAATTTGAGTAATAAATGATTCAGGAAAGAATCAGATAGAGTATTGGTTAAGGATATCTTTGGGTTAGCGGGACGTCGCGGGTTCAAACCCGGACATGGGCATTTTTAAGGGTTACTTCTGTGAGGTTCATGAATTTGAGGCCAACCCTGCATTGTTCAATATAGTCATATGTATTTTTACTACAAAATACATTAGGTGAGTTTCATTTGCTCCCTTTTTACTTGCTTTTGCAATATATATTTTTGGGCTGAGAATACATGCGCTGTTTTATAAATGTTTTACGAAATAGGCACAAGTACTAAAACCAATTCTATGTGGGTTTAAACCAGAAATATACCCTTAGCTTGGTAACATTAAACTACTTGTCTATGTACGGTAGGCGCGAATCCTAAAGATAGATCTATTGGGCCTGACAAACCCCATCCTGACTATGGGATGCTTTAGTACTTCGAGGTTATATTAAACACACCTGATCTGGTGTACTTTATAGGGTAAAATATGAATGTTAAGGCTTGTTACCGGGTGCCTACAACTTATAGAATACTTTTATACACTTGCAAGTGTACATATATTTATAAACGGAAATCTTGTGGTCTATTAATATATTGAAATGATTGTTATGATAAACCTATGAACTCACCAACCTTTTGGTTGACACTTTTAAGCATGTTTATTCTCAAGTATGAATTAAGTCTTCCGCTGTGCATTTGCTCATTTTAAGAACATTACTTGGAGTCGCCTCGTAATGGGACCAAATGTTGATGACTTCGTCCAGATGGATTAGGACGGGTCGTCACAGGTGGTATCAGAGCGGTGGTCTTAGCGAACCAGGTCTTGCATTAGTGTGTCTTACAGATAGTTGTTTAGATGCATTAGTGGGTCTGGACTTCGACCGTGTCTGCATGTCAAAAGTTTTGCTTATCATTTAGTATCGAAAATTATTTGCTTATCATCTTTAAAGTCTAGACACGTCTTAATGCCTCTATTGCATAGACAGTGTATAGATAAATTCATATCTTAGCATATCTGTTACTGTTACCTTTCCCTGACAGCTTCCGTAGATTCCTCCGTAACTTATGAGATTTTAGTATTATATATGCATATGTAAATTATGTATTGCAGGATACTAATCTACATCCTATAATCTATTTCTTATCGAAAATCCTTCATCTGATCGTACGAGATGAATCCCTCAACCAGTTCGAATTCCTCGGATTTCGACAGCTATTCTAATATGGAGTTTCACCTAAGCTCCGAAAGTAGTGTCACCAGAATGAAGCAACCAATCATCCATCTCCAATTCATCTGATGGGTTATTGTCGACTTAATCAATGGAGACGCGCAGAAGGTGATCCCTTCCACTAACAGAATTCACCTTTTGATGAAGAACCTGAAGCACTTACCGGCGAACCTGTTCGTAATACCATTTTCAGCCTCAATTCCAGAGTAGTTCGACACGATTATATTCTATTCACAATTCTGAACCTTATTCATCCGCTCATTTCGATCGACAATCATCCCGGAATAATAGAAGAAGTCAACGAATTTCGCGCTCGAGTAATCAATTGGGAGAATGTGGTGCAAAAGTTACCAGCTTCAACAACAACCCCGGCACCAACAGTACCATCAGTAACAGCACCAGTACCATCAACAATCCATGCCTCAACACCTCATTCTGTACCTCGAGTATAATTATCGTTCCACGAATCGTTCTACATCATTTATCTTCGTTCGACATGGCGACCATATAATCTCTAATGTTTTAGAGATTATATATTCTTATTCTAACGATAAATCAAATGAGTCTAATATCATATTGACTCATTAAATCCATGATTACATCTGAAGAAAATATATATGTAAGTATATTTTCATAAAGATTGTAATTAAAAATTCTTTTGTACAAATTGTTAATGGTGAAAATATTTTAATGGGTAGGTAATACCCGATGAATATTTAGATTTCACATTAATAAGTACACTGTATATTCTTTCAAATCTAATTCAACAGTCATTTACTATCTTATTTACAACCACCGATATACATATCCGTTCAGCACAGAATAACCCTTTTCATTCAATTTCATATTTGGATTTTGACTTATCAGAATCCAACAAATGGCATAATGAAGAAAATATTGGACAAAATAAAATTTGTTAGAAACCAACAAAGTAACTATAAAGAATTTTGTTAAGAATCCACGCTAACTGTTCCTAGCTAATTGTTCCTAGCTAACTGATTACATTTTATTTATCGCAATTTAATTATCGCAATTTACATTCTCGCAATTTTATTTATCGTCATTTAATTTCTGTTATTTACTTTACGCACTTTATTTATCGTCATTTAATTTCTGTTATTTATTTTACGCACTTTATATATCGGGACATGTAGACAAGGTTTTGACATATCATATCGACGCATCTATATATATTATTTGGAATAACCATAGACACTCTATATGCAGTAACGTGGGAGTTAGCTATACAGGGTTGAGGTTGATTCTACAATAATATATATAGTTTGAGTTGTGATCGAGTCTGAGACGTATACGGGTCACGATACGTATTAATTAATTCGAATATTATATATTAAACTATATATGAATCATTGGATTGTTAACTGTGGACTATCGACTGTGGACTAATAACATTGGACAATTAAAATGAATTAAAATATTGATTATAACATATGAAACTAAACAATTCTTCAAGTTTGCCACTTGATTTCATTCTAAACCTCATTTGTATCTTGATAATTTCAATATGCGTTCAAACCTTTCATGATTCTTGAAAACACCTCAATCGAGGAGATGAACCACTCGCACTTCATTTACGGAAGAAAAGATTGATACACATAGTTATGCACCTGAAAAACACTCGGAACCTGAGCAAACGTTTAACACACATCTGTGCTAGCACCTTTGGTGTTGTTATTACCGAAAAATCACTTTACAATCCCTTTTCAAAGTAGCCAATTTTGTCACAACTCCAGCAAGTCAATTTCAACTTTCATTCGGGTTTGCCTTATTATAACTTTGATATATATATGCGTGCTCATTCACTGTTACCGGGAAATCATTTATATTCCACCATATTACCATCAGTGTTTAATCATCTAAAAACACAATTCTCTTGAAACCATCTCGAATTGATAACCGATAATTCAGATATCGTAGCATTAAATGCAGAGGAAACAGAAAAATTACAGATGGTCTAAACGGCCAAGGGTTTGATGATAAAGAATGGGGTGTTGGGAACACTCGATAGAAAATTTAGTACTGAAAAACGGATTGAGCAAACCATGAAGGAGACCAAGGACAAATACAAGGACCAAACCCTATGTTCAAAGAATCCAGGTAATTCTGGATCCGATGAAATCTTTAGAGAATATCTTGCTCCGAAGTCATGTTAAAATCTTGCGGAAGATTTTTCTTCATCAACCTTCGAACTTAAAAATTCCAAAATATCATCATAAATATCTTTGATATTTCTGAGGATATTTTCATAAATATTCTTGTCCGAAATTATCTACCTCTTCGTGTTTTCTGTATTTCATTATATTGGAAACTTCTGTAAAATTTAAGTATAAATTATGAATGAATTATGGAGAAGTGTTGGGAATTGAAGCATTAGTTAGTATAATATAATGGCACTTGGCCAACGTGATTATATTACAGTAAGTCATGCCGAGTTTCTAATGAAACGTAATGATTCACAGATCATAACGTCATCATGTGCCATGTTACATAACTCCTTCATTCTACTTAACCTCCGAACATATCAAGAAAAATATATTCTTGATAGTTCTATCTCCTATAATTCTGGTAAATTAATCAATCAAATCGTGCTATTACAATTCTTCTGCTTAGTATATTATGATCATTCAAAAAAAAAAAAAAAAAATTCATACATATGAATTCTGGACAATTACTCGCTTGACTTGGAGTCGGGAAGAGAAAACAAGAGCATGGAGCTCCGAAATATAAAGGAAAATATAAAGCCGATCACAAACACAGAAATCACAAACCATGTATATCAATGTGTATAGCAACATAAAGACACGGAAGAATTAAAAACACTATAACCCCAAGGTAATTATAGACGCAAACAGATTCCTTCGATGGTAAATGAAAAAGAAGAATGACAGAAGCGATAGTCAGGAAAAATAACAAGGATCAGAACTGGATTTAACATTCTCAAAATCTTTTGGAAGTATGAACTGAGAAGGAAAGTATACGAGTGATGAAAATAATAGAACGGGAGAAGTTCATTTATAGAGAAAATATCAGACAAAGCAATCGAGACAGATAATCGCATTTAAGTATAGAGATCTTAATTTCCATAAATCCTGAAGAATCAGATCTTATAGATTTCCAAGATTTTCTTTTAAATCCCTTGGAATCCGGAAATCAATCCTATCTACGTCAAAAGTTAAATCTCTATCTCAATCTTTTATGATAGCTTCATTCGTACTCTTCGAATAATCGAATTGTTTTATCCATATTACTCAATGATGATGAAACTCTATATATCAACTCACATTCGTCATGAAAACATTTTTATTGTTAACCATGACCATCTCGATCAAATTTCGGGACGAAATTTCTTTAACGGGTAGGTACTGTGACGACCCGGGAATTTCTGACCAAATTTAAACTTGATTTTTTTTATTTGATTTCGACACGATTAGCAAAGTCTGTAATGTTGAGTCTCGAAAATTTTGGAACTATGTTCATATATTCAATTACCATTTGACCTCGACCATTCCCGACGATTCACGAACAATTATTTGAAAATAAATATGTATATATATAAGTGCATAAATAATAATTAGAGGTATTAAATAAAGTATTATATGATTTGATGTTTTAAATTAATAATTAAATTGTTAGTTAATATATATATTTATGTAAATATAATGTAATTCGAAAATTTATTTGTTTTAAATTTCATTTAGGAAACAATAATAACACTAGTATATCATTCAAATGGTTATTTTAACAAACTTATTCAATTTTAAAATAAACGGTGATTCAAAAATGAGATCTATAAATTTTAGGCTTACTAAAAATGTATTTAGGACCTAGTCATTAAATTTTAACACTTTTTATATTTTACCCAAAAATGAGAGGGACAGTTGATGTAATTTTATTTAACAAATTAATGACCGAATTTTATACCATAATGACCAAAATAAATAAATAAATAAATAAAGTTAATTTAAAAATATGAAATTTTTCTGAACACTTTTATCCGCCACTGTTTTCGCCCGATACACCGTACGTAAAAATCGTCGGTAGCATAACCACAATTAAGTTTCACGAGATTTACTATATCATTGAATGGATATTTTTAAAATGCAAGTGGAAGACTTTGCTTTTACAACTCTTTGTATATATCTATATATAATATACATATTCATATGAATATGGACATACACCCCATATTAACAAACAACATTCACCAACTCTCTTAGTAATATATGCATTACCTCTCTTCTCTCTTTCTGTTTTAATCCGAGAAACACCCACTTACATGATCATCTTACAAACCGAGGCCACCTTCTAACACCTCATCCGTCGACACCCTTCATCACCTATTTAGCACCATCAACCCGCCACTACAACCACACGACCACTACTTTGTCACCACAAACGGCAACTCTCACAACCACCATCCAACTGATATTGCTACTACTATCTTATTTTGTTTATGTTTCCCAACCACCACCATCGCAAAACACTCAAACTCATTTTCCTACTCGAAACCCATGAACTTGCTACTCGTTTACTTCTTGGCTATATTTTTTTTTCTTTTCGGTTTAAAGTGAAACCGATCACCGCCACAGCTTTCACCGTCCACCATCCACAACCATAGACCACCATCTCATCACCACAAAACACCCTAAAATCACCTTCCACCGCCAACCCATACAATTTCCACGAACCACCGAATTTTCTTTCCTTCTATTGTTTAAACCGAGCACCCATCATCACCACTGCAACCACCGTAACACCATCTCGTTCACCCTTCTCTTTCTCTCTCCCTATCCTCAACCATCGTGAGCACGACACTGAAATGTCCCGTTCTTATTGATTAAAAACGTTCCATATTAATTGATTTCGTTGCGAGGTTTTGACCTCTATATGAGACGTTTTTCAAAGACTGCATTCATTTTAAAACAAACCATAACCTTTATTTCATCAATAAAGGTTTAAAAAGCTTTACGTAGATTATCAAATAATGATAATCTAAAATATCCTGTTTACACACGACCATTACATAATGGTTTACAATACAAATATGTTACAACAAAATAAGTTTCTTGAATGCAGTTTTTACACAATATCATACAAGCATGGACTCCAAATCTCGTCTTTATTTAAGTATGCGACAGCGGAAGCTCTTAATAATCACCTGAGAATAAACATGCTTAAAACGTCAACAAAAATGTTGGTGAGTTATAGGTTTAACCTATATATATCAAATCATAATAATAGACCACAAGATTTCATATTTCAATACACATCCCATACATAGAGATAAAAATCATTCATATGGTGAACACCTGGTAACCGACATTAACAAGATGCATATATAAGAATATCCCCATCATTCCGGGACACCCTTCGGATATGATATAAATTTCGAAGTACTAAAGCATCCGGTACTTTGGATGGGGTTTGTTAGGCCCAATAGATCTATCTTTAGGATTCGCGTCAATTAGGGTGTCTTTTCCCTAATTCTTAGATTACCAGACTTAATAAAAAGGGGCATATTCGATTTCGATAATTCAACCATAGAATGTAGTTTCACGTACTTGTGTCTATTTTGTAAATCATTTATAAAACCTGCATGTATTCTCATCCCAAAAATATTAGATTTTAAAAGTGGGACTATAACTCACTTTCACAGATTTTTACTTCGTCGGGAAGTAAGACTTGGCCACTGGTTGATTCACGAACCTATAACAATATATACATATATATCAAAGTATGTTCAAAATATATTTACAACACTTTTAATATATTTTGATGTTTTAAGTTTATTAAGTCAGCTGTCCTCGTTAGTAACCTACAACTAGTTGTCCACAGTTAGATGTACAGAAATAAAACGATAAATATTATCTTGAATCAATCCACGACCCAGTGTATACGTATCTCAGTATTGATCACAACTCAAACTATATATATTTTGGAATCAACCTCAACCCTGTATAGCTAACTCCAACATTCACATATAGAGTGTCTATGGTTGTTCCGAAATATATATAGATGTGTCGACATGATAGGTCGAAACATTGTATACGTGTCTATGGTATCTCAAGATTACATAATATACAATACAAGTTGATTAAGTTATGGTTGGAATAGATTTGTTACCAATTTTCACGTAGCTAAAATGAGAAAAATTATCCAATCTTGTTTTACCCATAACTTCTTCATTTTAAATCCGTTTTGAGTGAATCAAATTGCTATGGTTTCATATTGAACTCTATTTTATGAATCTAAACAGAAAAAGTATAGGTTTATAGTCAGAAAAATAAGTTACACGTCGTTTTTGTAAAGGTAGTCATTTCAGTCGAAAGAACGACGTCTAGATGACCATTTTAGAAAACATACTTCCACTTTGAGTTTAACCATAATTTTTGGATATAGTTTCATGTTCATAATAAAAATCATTTTCTCAGAATAACAACTTTTAAATCAAAGTTTATCATAGTTTTTAATTAACTAACCCAAAACAACCCGCGGTGTTACTACGACGGCGTAAATCCGGTTTTACGGTGTTTTTCGTGTTTCCAGGTTTTAAATCATTAAGTTAGCATATCATATAGATATAGAACATGTGTTTAGTTGATTTTAAAAGTCAAGTTAGAAGGATTAACTTTTGTTTGCGAACAAGTTTAGAATTAACTAAACTATGTTCTAGTGATTACAAGTTTAAACCTTTTAATAAGATAGCTTTATATGTATGAATTGAATGATGTTATGAACATCATTACTACCTTAAGTTCCTTGGATAAACCTACTGGAAAAGAGAAAAATGGATCTAGCTTCAACGAATCCTTGGATGGCTCGAAGTTCTTGAAGCAGAATCATGACACGAAAACAAGTTCAAGTAAGATCATCACTTGAAATAAGATTGTTATAGTTATAGAAATTGAACCAAAGTTTGAATATGATTATTACCTTGTATTAGAATGATAACCTACTGTAAGAAACAAAGATTTATTGAGGTTGGATGATCACCTTACAAGATTGGAAGTGAGCTAGCAAACTTGAAAGTATTCTTGATTTTATGTAACTAGAACTTGTAGAATATACGAAGAACACTTAGAACTTGAAGATAGAACTTGAGAGATATCAATTAGATGAAGAAAATTGAAGAATGAAAGTATTTGTAGGTGTTTTTGGTCGTTGGTGTATGGATTAGATATAAAGGATATGTAATTTTGTTTTCATGTAAATAAGTCATGAATGATTACTCATATTTTTGTAATTTTATGAGATATTTCATGCTAGTTGCCAAATGATGGTTCCCACATGTGTTAGGTGACTCACATGGGCTGCTAAGAGCTGATCATTGGAGTGTATATACCAATAGTACATACATCTAAAAGCTGTGTATTGTACGAGTACGAATACGGGTGCATACGAGTAGAATTGTTGATGAAACTGAACGAGGATGTAATTGTAAGCATTTTTGTTAAGTAGAAGTATTTTGATAAGTGTATTGAAGTCTTTCAAAAGTGTATAAATACATATTAAAACACTACATGTATATACATTTTAACTGAGTCGTTAAGTCATCGTTAGTCGTTACATGTAAGTGTTGTTTTGAAACCTTTAGGTTAACGATCTTGTTAAATGTTGTTAACCCAATGTTTATAATATCAAATGAGATTTTAAATTATTATATTATCATGATATTATCATGTATGAATATCTCTTAATATGATATATATACATTAAATGTCTTTACAACGATAATCGTTACATATATGTCTCGTTTAAAAATCATTAAGTTAGTAGTCTTGTTTTTACATATGTAGTTCATTGTTAATATACTTAATGATATGTTTACTTATCATAGTATCATTTTAACTATATATATATATATATCCATATATATGTCATCATATAGTTTTTACAAGTTTTAACGTTCGTGAATCACCGGTCAACTTGGGTGGTCAATTGTCTATATGAAACATATTTCAATTAATCAAGTTTGATTTCTTAACATGTTGGAAACATTTAATCATGTAAATATCAATCTCAATTAATATATATAAACATGGAAAATTTCGGGTCACTACAGACACCACCACCTCACCACCACCACCACCTCACGACCACCATCTGCAATTGCTGAAATGCATCTGTTACTAGTCGGAAACCACAAAACACCTACATCATTCATACTATTCCACTGCTAGATATTTTTTCTTTTGTTCCGGTAATATCACGAAAAAGATACCTATGATCATACTTAATTATTTAATTATTCATGCAAAGTATTACTATTTAAGTTTGTCGGTAGGCTGTCTTTATGATTATGATAATAGAAGATGATGTGCTAATGACATATTGATGATGCTATAATAATAATGACCGATGGAATACTGTTTTGTTTAAACTCTATCCTGACTTCTAAAAACACAATTCAAGTTATGGATTTTTTTACCTATTGGGCCGATACCCATTTGATATTTTTTTTTTCTTCTTCCTTTTGGGCTAGACTTCCAAATGATACATGATACATAATAAAAAAAATGATGATATAGTTGTTGGTTGACGAGTTAATGAATAAAAAAATGATGGTGCATATCATGATGGTTACGATATGATGATAAATGATTAACATGATTAAGATGACGTATTGCGCGATATAGAATGATGAGGTTATGATGTATTCACGATGATGGAGATGTATAATACATGATTATGCTTCGGTAATAATCATGATGATCGTGAAGGACGAATGATGAGATGATAATTAGGTTATGATGATGATGTTGTTATGTGATGTTGATGATGATTTAGTGATGATAAGATGATAATGGTAAATGTGATGACGGGATTTTGATGCCATGATGATGATTATGATCACATTAATGATGGTGTTAAGGATGATGAGGTTAATATGATTTTATGATATAGATGGCGTATGATTATAATGTTAATTGGGATTAGGATAGATAATAATCATGACGTATGGTAAACGGTGTATAAGAATAATGATGATGATTATTCGATAGATTACATGAAGAAGAAGGAGAAGATACAAATAACGAGTTAAAAGAATTTGAGTAATAAATGATTCAGGAAAGAATCAGATAGAGTATTGGTTAAGGATATCTTTGGGTTAGCGGGACGTCGCGGGTTCAAACCCGGACATGGGCATTTTTAAGGGTTACTTCTGTGAGGTTCATGAATTTGAGGCCAACCCTGCATTGTTCAATATAGTCATATGTATTTTTACTACAAAATACATTAGGTGAGTTTCATTTGCTCCCTTTTTACTTGCTTTTGCAATATATATTTTTGGGCTGAGAATACATGCGCTGTTTTATAAATGTTTTACGAAATAGGCACAAGTACTAAAACCAATTCTATGTGGGTTTAAACCAGAAATATACCCTTAGCTTGGTAACATTAAACTACTTGTCTATGTACGGTAGGCGCGAATCCTAAAGATAGATCTATTGGGCCTGACAAACCCCATCCTGACTATGGGATGCTTTAGTACTTCGAGGTTATATTAAACACACCTGATCTGGTGTACTTTAGAGGGTAAAACATGAATGTTAAGGCTTGTTACCGGGTGCCTACAACTTATAGAATACTTTTATACACTTGCAAGTGTACATATATTTATAAACGAAAATCTTGTGGTCTATTAATATATTGAAATGATTGTTATGATAAACCTATGAACTCACCAACCTTTTGGTTGACACTTTTAAGCATGTTTATTCTCAGGTACGAATTAAGTCTTCCGCTGTGCATTTGCTCATTTTAAGAACATTACTTGGAGTCGCCTCGCAATGGGACCAAATGTTGATGACTTCGTCCAGGTAGATTAGGACGGGTCGTCACATTAATTTGTTTGATTTGCTTGAATAAATTCGGAAATAATAGTTATGTTCAATAGTGGTAGCAAGATTGTGGTTGTGATTGAAAAATGAAGGTGGAATTGAGTTATCTTGCTAGGAAAGATGATAAACAAGTATAGTTGCAGCTGTAAAAGCCGTAGTACTTACAGCAGTAGTTGGTGGTTTCCAATGGTAGTGATGGGGTTCGATGGTGGGATTGTTTTGCAGCTGCACCGACACAGTAACAGGTAGTAGCAGCAACAACGTGTTAATGTTGGTGTTGTTCTTGGATGGTGTTTTAGTCGTCGAACAGCTGCAACAAAAGGGAATAGCAGTAGTAGTTCAATGGTTGTTGTAGTGATAATCGACGGTGGTGGTCATGGTGGTAGCAGACGACAGAGATGGTGGTGAGGATGGTTTATTGTTGCAAGAAAAAAAATACACACATCAGAGGGTGCTTGGGTGTCGAACAAAATCAGTAACAACCTATAAGTTATAGTGATCTAATGGTATTGGTGGTGAAATGGTGTCTGTGTTGTAAATGTAAACAGAACAGGAGATGGTGTTGATGTTCTTGATTATGTTGGCCGATGGTGATGATTTGAGTTGAACCGAACTAGTTAGCAACATGATGATCAGATGATGGTCCATGGTTTGTGGTGTTAACAAAGTAGTCGGTGGTTCGTTCGAGTGGGTTTCGTTCAAGTGGTTTATGGCTGCAAGATGGCTCGTGAGGTGATGAAAGGTTGTGATGGCGGGTTGTGGAAGCAAGAGGAGAAGAATGGGGTTTTTAAGCTAATCATATGTGTAAATGTAGGTGCTATATAATGTATATATTTATATATAGAGTTGAATAGCAGAGAAACAACATGGTACCCAACAAACACAGTAATTTCAATCCAAATATCGTGCATATGAATTATGTATATATATAGAATTTATAGATATCTGAAAATCAACATCATAATTAATATTAATTAATAATATATTTAAAACACATGTGGGATATTTCTAAGAAAACACCAACTGGAATCCACTAACTCACATATCAAGTATAGTGTAGCCGCCTACTTTTTAATTTACATTTGACGGACCGAATAATGTGCTCCGTTGTTAATCAGTGGCGGATAAAAGTGTAATTGCGTGAGTGATGAGGTAACAAAAGTTTATCCTAATTGTTTGTATTTACCAAGTGAATTAGACATCTATCAAACTGTCAAACAGGAACAAAAATTTAGTAAAATGTGATTGTGAAATTAAACAAACTTAAATGATTAATTGAATTATATATAATTAATATTAATAATTATTAAATATAAATTCATTAATAATAATAATTCTTTTAATATTATTAGTAATAATATGAGTAATAATAATAATACAAATAACAAGTATAACGATATTTATCAATAATAATGTTAATAATACTGATATTAATATTAGTCTTAATATTTATTTTCAATCAATTGTTCGGAAATCATCGAGAACAGTCGAAGGTGGATTGAATACATGAAACAGTTCAAAATTTTTGAGACTCAACTTAACAGACTTTGCTTATCGTGTTGAAATTACACTATCGTATCGAGAGTTTGGTTTAAAATTAGTCGAAATTTTCCGGATCGTGACAATGTATAACCCATATTTTACTATTATCCAGTTAACTAACAAATTAGTTATGACAACATAAATCTTAAATCACTTGACTTGTTTATTAGTAAATGAGTCAAGATACCTGCAACTATATAAACTTAAACACTTTTCAACTTAAAAAAATCGCCAAACTTTTCATTGCCTGCACTCACCATCATAATTTACATCAAACACCACATAAATAACAATTGAAACTTAAGATGAATTAATCAAAATTTATTGAAGAGAAACCCTAAAATAAACCACTGAAACCATACACTAACAAAACTGAATTTGAAACTCACAGCTTCCATTTCCATATCAGTGCTGAATCCTACAAAGGCCATATCACCTTTAACCATAACATTACATAAGAAAGTTATATAAAGTAAGATATTCATAGTCAATGTAAACAAAAACAAAAAACATTTTAAATTACCTTGAATATTTCCTTACGATTCTGATTCTTAATCTACAAATATCTATTTAAAAAAACAAAATCGACAGAGTTTAAAACCCTAATTGCAATCAATAGAGTATAATTAAAACGTCACCTGATGTGTGAAGATCTCGCCTTCCAAGCTATGAAAAACACCTTCAATTATAAAATGAATTGGTTAAAACCCTAACTTAGTTTCAAAATTAAAACGTCACCTAATAAGAAAATTGGAAAAGATTAGTTGATTTTGATGAAAATTTCTTTGTTGAACACTTTGTATAACGAACCAGAGTTTACAATATTACCTTCTGAATAGGGAGACATCTTGATTTAATACCGCATTCTAATTGAATCTGAAACAAAATTATACCGTCAAGAATACATCAAGATGTAGAAAGCAACAAAAACCTTAAAGACATAAAAGAAGCACTCACATAATGACTTACAAATGGTACCTGAATGAATATTTTCCAGTGGTACAATTCGAATGAAGAATAAGTAATTGGAGAAAGAGTAAAACTAATGAAGATGTTCATCTAACTCTAAATCGAGTTTACATAGTAATAAACAGTTGTAGAAAGCTTCTCCTAGAAGCTGTTTATAATCAAAATTAAATAAAAAAATAAAAATAGAGGTGTACTCAGTAAGCTTCGTGAAGTTATTTTAAATTCTAATTCAATACTATTATTAAATTATTAAAAGCATGACATCATCAGATTTATTTTTAAAGGCATGTTACAACTTCGAAAGAACATGTTACAACTCTTAAAAGCAAACGATGACCTCAGCGTAAACTCCCTATTATTATAAGATATAATAGATAGAATATGAATGATTGATGAATTCTTAATACTTTATCCAATAGATGTTCAGTTGAATCTGTTCCTTATAAAGTAGTCCTATAAATTCATTAGATATCCATCACAAAGCAAAGGTTATCACCAAGTAAAAGGGTTGAGTTGAGTGAATGACTAATACACCTGAAAAGTAAAGGTGATCAATTAACCAACTAAACACTTGTCCAATTGGTTACAAACTGTCATTCATTCCTAGTAGATAAGTATGTACAGTAACAAAGATCTTACACTATCACTAGAAGCTTGAATCAGTAGGCCCATCAACGCAATTTTTTTTAAACCAGACCCTTTTTTTTTCTGAAAAGCAAGCAAATAATATAAATTATAAAAGGAAACAAACTAGCAAGAAGCTAGCAATACACGAGACCACACACAAAACACCCTTACAACCAAAAACTTGAAAGAACCTATGAACACGAGAAAACAATCAAGAAACTCTCAAACCCTAGCTCAACTACCAAAGATCCAAACGAAAAACATACACAAAAATCTCAAAACCAGACCCTTGACTAGAACGGCACATGTGCAAATCTGCAAATTGAATTAGCTTATGCAGAGTTTGTGGGTGTTATTTTAGTTCACAACAAACCCCACTCATGTTGACACCTCTAGTCACCTGTGCAAAAAACTACTTTTTTACTCGCTTCTTTTTTGAATGTCACAAATTAATTGTACACTTTTATAAATATAAAAGAATAATATGATAAAGTTCTTTTATGCCCATATTTTATACATATAAGATAAAAAATGAGTAAAAAGTGAGAGGTAAAACTGGAAAGTTAACAGAAAAATACATGTGTGGGGTTTGTGTGTTTTTTTTCTTAAATTGTGTGTGTTTTTATTTTTAATTTGTACAATATATATAGGAGGGAGGGTGCGGGACTTGTGGATTGAGGTTCGTAGTTGTTTTCTTCGGTTCGAGATCCGTGGGATGTTTGGATTGTTGGTTGCAGCTGTTGTCTTCAGTTCAGGTGAGGTCTTTTTTAGGGTTCGGTGATCTAGGCGGTGGTTACTTCAATGAAGCAGCAACTTCGTGTTCTATTTCTTGTTTGTGTAGGGGTTTTCCCGAGTTTGTTAGTGTTTCGTTTTCATCATGTCAATGTGTATTCAATTCTAGTGTAGGTGGTCAAGCAATTTCAATTACGCCACTTATCAATTCATGTAACACCCTAGATCATCGGATCTATTTTTTTTCTTTATTTATAATATATTGTTTTTTGGCCAAGAAAAAAAAATAGGAGGGAGTAGTTTTATGTAATAACTCAAAAAGTACTTTTATGTATCAAAAAGGGCCAAAATACTTAAATAAAAAAAATGTACAATAAGGATTTTCTAAATCACCTAAATTCAATATGTTTTGGAACCATAACCATTTATAAAACTAAAATTCATATTCATAATGTTATATTAGCAAATTTACAAACCAGCAAATGCTTCCTTTAGATTTATATCATTTATTACGAGAATAAACTTTATAGACATATGTAAACTACCCTTTAGATTTATATCATTTATTGAAGGTTATGGGCTAAGCTAAATGATCTTGATTAAAGGTTATGGGCTTAACAATGGAAGTAGTTGTTTGTTTGGATCGGTTACTATTTTTACTTTTATTATTCATTTATTTGCCTGCTTTTAATTTTGCAATTCATCTTCAATTTCAAAAATTTGCATACGCTTTGCACTGAAGTCAATTTGAGTACGTTTCTATTCACATGATACCTGTTTTTGGTTGTTCTAAATGATGATGATGATGATAACGGCCTTGACTTTTAGACTCAAATTAAGTATGGGCTTAGACTCAAATAAGTATGGGCTTTTCTTGTTTGTAGGATGCTTTATATAAATGACTAGAAGTTGCGGTGTAGAGGATCCAATCAATTTAAGGCATGGTTTAGAAGAGTTCGAGAAATCTTGCGAGGCTCTTGAGATTTTGCGTACTAAATAATACTCGTAAGTAAATAGATTAAGTGTTCTCGGTTAAAGTTATTAGAGGTGAAAGTCATTAGGGTGAAAGTGAGAGTGCATATGCTATTAGATCTTATGTTTCTGCGTACGGTTGATGGAAGCCAATTATAAGGTGCTGAGCAATATGAAGTATAATTTTCATAAATACATGTTTTATAATTACTACTAATACTTTTTTTTTATTAACTTCTTTATTATTATTATATTGTTATTACTATGTTTCTATTCAAAAGTTATAAAATATTATGAATAATTTTGTACGATTATATGTATGTTGAAAGATTATGAAATATTTATTATATGTATATTATGTGAAAATATTTGTATAATACTAAGTAGTTTTCTTAATATTAAATTGTATATTTGTTAACTTTGTGGGTTAGTTTCACTAGTGTTTTTTTTGGTTAAAAACTTTTTTAATAGTATCTTTTAGGTCAACAATTTTATTTTTGGATAAAAATTGAAGCTACAAACAGTCTTCAATGTTTAGTCTACAAATTTTCATGTCAGGTTCCCTCTATATACGTGGTCCGCAGATCTTCAAACAAAAACATCTTAAAAAATAAAGAAAACATGAGTCTTTGACTCATACCCAGTGAACAATTTCCGACCATCTGTTAGTGAAGTTTATATCTAAAACTTCTCTCGAGGCTATCAATCATCCCAAGGTTTCAAATCTTGTGAGCTCTTGGGATATTGCATAAGATACATAAAACAAGTGAATGAATGCGGTTTCCTTGTCCAGGTTATCAGGTGAAAAGCGAGTCTTTAACTTAAAATATACTCGGTCAAATTGGGATATTCTCGTGACCGTCTGTAAGTGAAGTTTG
Source organism: Rutidosis leptorrhynchoides (assembly GCF_046630445.1). Lineage (NCBI taxonomy): Eukaryota > Viridiplantae > Streptophyta > Magnoliopsida > Asterales > Asteraceae > Rutidosis > Rutidosis leptorrhynchoides. The sequence continues at coordinate 700,146,739 of NC_092333.1, read as the reverse complement.
ACTCTAAAACCTCGAGGACATTTACCACTGCTACGCCTTTGTGATGGCTGCAAGAACGGAAATGAAAAGATACTAATATACAAATATATGCCCAACAATAGCTTAGATGTCTTCGCATTTGGTAACACTCTCCCCCTTTTATTTGATCAAATCACGTTCAAATATTCCTAAAAAAATCCTAGATTTTCGCTAACATTTATTATTTGAATAAATAACTTGCAAGATGACACACATGGGCATATTTGACAACAAGCTTTGGAGCTTTTTTGCATTGCTTCATTGGCCAAAGAGTTTTCAAATAATTATGTAGATTCGTAGACGACTCAATTATCTTCGTCAAGATTCAAATTGAGAATCATCCATAGAGATTTAAAGACAAGTAATGTCTTATTATTATTATTATTAGAAGATGATATGGAAAGCCAAAATATTGGATTTCGTATTAGCCTATCTTGGGATGGTTAAGCAAAGACTCGAAAATGATCATTGGATAGCTGATTAGACCACATACATCGGAGTAAAAATAACCCCCTCATCTGGTAGCCTAAACAGAAAAAACCTTACCCTTATATCCCGTTTTGAATTATCAAAACCTAGTAAGTTTAATATAATATATGCCGCATTACTACCAAACATATATATTTTTCTTACATATTTGTAAATTAAGTTATGCTATATGACTTGATGCAGTGGTTACATGTGTGCAAGAAGATCTAGCTAGGCTTTTATGTGAGCAAGAAGATCCAGATGATCGTCCTAACATGTCCACTGTTGTAACCATGCTCACGAGTGACATAGCTGCACTTCCTGAACCAAAGCAACCAGCATTTTTAGCAACTACCTTCATGCTATGATACTTTTTTCTTTCTTTTTCTTCTTCATATCAACCACTAACACAGACCGAAGTCGATGTTACAATTGCCACGAGACAAGGAGGATAAGTTTGGGGATCAATTCATCTTCGTTACTGTATCATTGTTATCATTGTCCTATTTGCAGAACTGCAAGTTTTCTACCTCTTGTTTTCAACTTGAACCATACCAAAAGTTTATCGTCTACCTTATTTGAAATTTGATTGTACCAACTTTATTCTCTTACATGCATACTCAGTATCTTACATGCATGTTTGTTTATAGGGCTTGAATGAAATGATGTAATGATTCTTAAATTGTTTACTGGGAATGAGAAATTGAATTAAAAACTGATAGATCCTAACCCAAGGGGAGAACCGAAGGAGTGGGTTTAACAATTCATTTTCTTTTAACTATTTAGATTCCAACCCAATTACAAACCAAACAATAGTGAAAGAAATGATATCAAAATACATATTCATTCCCATTGTTGCCTAAACGTTAACATCTCTCTCTGTACCAAAAGGGCACATAAACATTCACAAAAGAATGAAATATCATGAATATGGTATAAGTCTAACAGAAAGGGGCATTTAAAGGTTAAACCATTATGTAAAAGTATCAGCGTAGAAGTTTATAGACACCTAATTACCAAAATCACCTCCCAAAGCATCTCAAAATTGAAGAAGTTATAGCAGAAGTGAAGAATTTCAAGCCAGCAGATCCTCCGGGAAAGTAGGAAATTGCATAGTATGACAGCGAGATGACCTGGCAATTTTGGAATTAAAAAGTATGGTTAAGTTGGTCACGAATGTCGATACAGAAACAAATATACATTATACATAAGCTAATATTAGAAGTTAGAAATTATTACCTGTAAAATAGAGAAGAACACAGAAAGAACATAACTGTGAAGCACCATTGAAACATAAATGGTACCCACCATGCTGCCAATAAATCCCAAGGTGATAGGGAGTCTCTGAAATAACAAAGGGCATGTTAATACAAATATCAAATATTACTTTGTAGTAATAATTAATAGATGGTTGACTTACCTTCTTTGAAGTCATATGTGCAAACTGAGTTCTATACCCTTTGAGAGCAAAAAATGAAGCAATTATGAGGGCACAGCCAATAGTGAAACATATTGCAAACTTCTGAGGCACGAGAACCATGACTGGTAGAAACACAGTGACGGCAATGAAGATGAGAAACACCCCAACAGAAAGAAGTGTACCAAATGTTACAAGAGATTTTCCAGTTGGAACATTGCTCGTAGCAGACTGCAAATTTCCAGGTATGCCCCTAACTCCTTGTGAAACTCTATAGAAGTTGAACATTAATATAAACTACAAGAAGATGCAGAAAAGGAATAGAACACACTTGCACTTTGAACCATGAAAATAAATAATGAATTTCATATATGTATATATATGCCAGGTCATGCCATTTTACTACATAACTGCAATGTAACCAGCAAGGCGTATCATTTTCTAACTAAATCCTCAGATGCAAAACTACCCCCAACAAAAAATACAAATGTCTGAAGTCCAAGTCAACTTCTCAAACAGTGTGATCATCTAGCAGATAAACAATGCCAAGTAAAACATGTCATATCACAATTTCCTTGCATTACAAGTACAGACGTTGGAATGGTGTTTACATGAGTGTGTCCACCCTTCTAAAAGAAGCTATATAGCTAATAAATTAAATCATAAAAAATCAAAATAACAAGCAGTATCCTAAGAATCATTTTTATATACAACTCTAGCTTCAGCTACAATCTTAAAGCATCGGTTCCAGAATTCCAAACACACGGTTATATTATGTGATCCAGATCTTTCATGTTGTTCTATCTTATTTATACATGAATCATGACAATATAATATGCTAAAATACACATGACTGCACGAAAAGCAAACAGGTTCATCACAATTATAGCATTGATTACAACTTTACATGTTCAAGCAAATTCAGCTTTGAAATACACAGTAGATCATGTTGCACATCACATACATTTAGCTTCTTTTTATATGTTTTCAACAGGACATTGGTTTAAAGGGTTTATACTTTCAGAAAGTATTAAAATTTCCGTCTTTTACTATTGTATGAGGTGATCATTAATTAATTACTCGTACTAGATAACGCTTCTCACCTGACTTCATAATCACAGCTAAGTTGCCTACTATGAGGATCTAGCCGTTGCTTCAAATACGTATTTACGCTTTATAAACGGTCTACCGTATGCATTTTGGTTCTTTCTTATACATAAAAAGACATTGTCTCATAAGTTCTATACAGTATATACAATAAACGTTTAATAAATATCACAACATACAATTGAACTTTTTAATTCGAAACATACGATAGTCCAAATTATTAAGTTTACTACCGAATACATTTTAAAACAATAAACCCTAGGTTCAAATTACACAATCTTCCTATCTTTAAAGTTTCCACAATATATTGACATATATTCACCTTTTATTTCAGTTCATAACGAAATCACTACCCAATAATCAATTTCAACTCAATCACTTACCCTACATAATTAGGTTTTCATACATATACTATATATATGTACGCAATTAGCTGGAATTAAGCTACAAAGTAAACACATAACATAATTCAGATCCAAAATCACAATATGAAACCGTACATACAAACAATAATCGACTTACACATTGAAAGTACCGGAAACCTTGTCATTAGCGGTTCTAACAGCAGATTCGATATCGAAACCAAGGCTAGATGAATCAAGATCTTGAGATTGTGAAGATGCAGCGTAAGCGTTCCAATCAGCAAGTAGAGATGGAGATTTTTGAGTTAGATCGTTGTTCGTTTGGCTCGGACCTCCACTGAACCACGATTGTGCCGTTTTATGCATATTTTGTTTTCCGTATATACAAATTTTGTAATAGAATTTAAGTGATTGTGATTACGACGTTTTAGGTTACCGGAGAGGCAGAGATCTAGAAAGTTGCGGTGGTTTGTTGATCGGAGAGAAGTGTCTCAACTGTCAAGGTTTTAGTTTTGCGGGATGAAGGGCATGTTATCTTTTACTTAGATGGGAAGGTAAAATATGGAGTATTACGCAGTAAAATATGCCATTGTGGGTGTAATGAGCATTGACCCGACCCGATATCGAACCTCCGCTAGACTCGAGCGATACTTTATTAAACAAAAAACAATTTTGAAAGACAAATGGATACCAGAAACAACAATTTTAGAGAAAACTGTCACAAGGATTTGAACATACACATATTTTTACAAACATACAGGCCGAGAATTAACTGAAACTATTTACCACTCAACTAATAGTTCGGTAGTCATACTTATTTAAAATTTAATTAACATGAATTTGAAAAAATTTGTTTCATTTTGAGGCAATTTAAAATTTAAAATTTATCAAGTATACTTATTTAAAATTTGAGTTCAGCTAAGCCGGGCTTTATAAAGGCCCATGAATAAGAACTATTTACTGGCACAAGTGTATAATACACCATTTTAAGTGGTTTACCCTGGAGATGTCGGTCTATCTCAAAATGATGATTGTATCGAAATGTTAATACATTTTCTTTTATTTGCATTTACTGAGGGAAATATGAATAAATTTTTTAGATAATTGGTTTCCTGCATAGTGTTACACTTTCAATTTTAATTTTGTTATCACGTACATCCATTGAATATATTTACCGTATTTATGTTGTACTTTTTATGTTTATCATCTTTAGGTATACAAATATTTGTGGCTGGCCAAGCTGTCTGGCATAAGTACTTCCAGAAACGATAAAATAACATAGTTGCTAGATAAAATATGTGGCACAAAGTTACACAGGACAAGAATGATAGTACTATACATTGTTAAATACAGTAGAACTTAGAAAAAACGTAGCAAATAAGTTTACACTACTGAGTATTACATTAGTTTTATAGATAATTTAAACCTACATGGAATTTTGGGGGTTGTGTTATGTGATGTCAATAAGGAACCCTATATAGTAAAGGGAAGAAGAATTTGGTCATACCATATACGTTTAGCAAATGCTTTCATTTCCTAACAAAAAAATGTACAATTTTACCAGTTAAGGAAACATTTTTTTATTGTAAACATGGTAGCCGAGTTTTTGAGATGTACACTTTATTTTGAACTATACGTGTGGATCTTTTATATTGCAACGAGTACTATAAAGCTAGTTCATTTATATGACGTTGATTTTGATTTCAAATCGTTTGTTTGAAATAACACTCATTTTAAAGACAAAATTTCATGGGGGTCCCTGTAGTTTGTTTGAAACATCATTCAGAGTCCAAATCTCATTTTTGAACTTGGGAGGTCACTAAACTTTGTATTAGTTTCACCTGGGGTCCACTGGCTAAACGTCTGTGAGGGTCCACTCCCTCATGTGCAAGTCATGTGAGGGTTTAAAATGTTAAAAACTCACAGACGTTTAGGCAGTGGATTCCCGGTGAAACTAATACAAAGTTTAGTGACCCACCAAGTTCAAAAATGAGATTTGTACTCTGAATGATGTTTCAAACAAACTACATGACCCCATGAAATTTTATCCATTTTAAAAGTAACATTGTAACAAGAGGGGTCCAGCTTAAAATAAGAATCACCTTGGAGGCTTGGACATTGACCGTAATGACTACCAAATTTTAAAATTAGCATTCGTTTGAAGAGGACATGGAGTGAAATCGTCGTTGTAGATAATCACATGCTCCATAGTTAATAACACTGAGTTGAGAATAAGAGTGCTAAACGATATCTACAATATCTTAAAATTCTAGCTCGATATCATAGTTTATAGTGTGTAAGACTTGTATCCAAATTACAACCCTAAAACTACTTGTTATTGTGATAGTGACATGGAGCCACGTTGAGGTTTTCGAGTGGTTATTGGGTGGTATTAATGTGACATGACAATTTTTTTTTTTTTTTTGTAAGTTGCTATGGTGAAAGTCATTTTGAAAAGTTATTTTGTTTGTACGTAAAATTTTTAAATGATATGACAAAATATGATTAAAAAGTAGTTGAAAAGTTGTATATGAGGTAGAGACAAGTGATTGATTGGAGGTTATAATTTCATATTGTTTGTCACAAATGTGCTCACTCTCCGATATCAAGCAAAGCGGCCCAATCTACTACGGTGCAAAAAGTGTGACAAGTGGACAGCGGTGGAACGGAGTTTAGTGGACGTGTGTCTATCTTCTATGAAAGAACTATTATAAAATGGTTTTTAAAATTAAATTTAGTGCTCCCAGTTCTGTTGACGAGATTTAAGTTAAATCATTTGAATCGATTTTGAGAAGTTACAAGAAAAGTAAGATCGATTGGAATATGTGGCTCACAAAACCGAAAACTTATATTAGTATTTAAATCGTGGTTGCAGGTGCCATTTAGGTATCCACGAGTCTCATAACTGCTGACCGGTTTTGATGTAAACTATTGTAATTAGTTAAAAGTTTTCACTACTGTAATTGTAAATTATTGTAATTATTAAAGATTTTTCCTTAAAAAAAAAACAGTGGAGTTTATTTAATCCGTCAAAAATTGCCACGTGTGAGACAAAATAAAAAATGACACCCCATAGCAAACAATCCAAGCATAATCAACTTTCAATTCACAAATGGTAGCTTGATAGTTGAAGATGGGCATGGGGAAAATTACTGAAAAACTGAAACCGATCCGAAATTGTATTGGTACCGGTACCGAACTGATAGGTACTTGGTTTCGGCTCTTGAATTTGAGAGGAAACGGTTTCGGTACTAAATATATGATATCAGTTTAGTTAAGGGAAAACCGAATTTGCATACCGAACTTGGAAACTTTGAAAAGATTATGACTAATGACTAAGTCCCATTTATATTGAATGATAATTTCCATATAAGTATATAACTACCAAATGATAGGGTACTAAATGATAGGTTCCATATAACATAATGTTTGACCCCATCATCTCCATATGAAGAATACTGCGTAAAAATGTAATCCACAATGTCACTAGTTATAACTTTTTAATATCAAACTATTTGATTATGCGAGCCTATATTCTTTAGGGAAAAGTATATGAAAATGCATTGAACTTTCACCAAATTCCTATTGTATGCATTAAACTTTTATATTTCTGCTATTGTATGTATTTAACCTAGTGTGACACGTAACTTGTAAGTCACCACACTTTTAAAATTACATCTTTGGTCCCTCATGTTTGTCAAATATTACATCAATTGTTTTTTCAAGATAAAATTATATCGCTAGTCCTTCTTCACCTTCTTTCACTTCTTTCATCTTCTACCCTTCTTCATCCTTCAATTTCCTTTTTATCTGTTATTAATTTTTCAAACTTCTTTGTAGCATCCAGAACATTTTCCCCAAATTTTGTAGAAAGTTTTGCCAACTCCTGGAATCAAGTCATTATAAATGCCAAACAGTTAGTAATCTTAATTACAATAGAATATATGAAGTATTCAATAATAATTATTTGAAACTGCAAGGTCAGTAGTTTAAATAACACTATAGTGCTCGCGTTAACTAATCCAGATACGGTTATATGATTAAAGAATAGGACTATACTTTTAATCCAAATGTAATTCTCTCAGGCTGCACATGGATTTGACTTGAACAATCAACATTTACAGTATAGAAACCTCAATGTTAATGTCATTGTAGTAAATTAACCATCAGAGACAAACGATAACATTATGTCTTCACAATATCCCTCCAATCTTCAAACTCCTTACATTTTTCAAAATAAGCATCCATCAATTTCCCATCAAACTCCTTACATGAATCCTGATACAACCTATACGAATTAAACTATGTTAAATCAGTTTCAGATCTAATCGAGACGATGAATAAATTCAAAAAGCATTAACATTACTAAAAGTCAAATTAAAGGATGATTAAATTGTAAAAACGATAACATATCAATTTATCACGGTAAATTAAATTCACAGTTGCTAAAATTAATTCAAAGTAATATGCACCAATCTGTGGGTTTCTTAATTATTCTAAGTTATGTCATCAAAATCAATAATACGATGAAACAGAAGCAACACCATCGTCGTCGCCGGAGTTAAGCATCACCACCACCGGATACACGCCACCACCGTAAACCTTTAAACCACGATCAGTTTCAGATCCAGAGTTTCAAATTTTGTTTGGTTCAATTTCAGATCTTGTTTATAAAGTTACATGGTTCCGTTTCCTTTTTAATTGGGAGAAATTGAAGAGGGAAAAGATGAAATCGAAAATAGGGTTTTGTTGGGTTTTGGTGAGTGATGATGGTAATGGAGACATGTGGTGGTTAGTGGGTTGATAACGATGTATGGGTCGCTGGAAAGTTGGATATGGTCATTCGCAATTGGTAATCTGTTAGAAGTGCTTTTGCTTGATGATTATAATTTAGCATATCTCTAACATAAGAAGTGATCTAGAGTGGAATGAAATCATAGAAGATAATGGATGATGATGAAGATATTTAAGATGATGGATGATGATGATGGGATAAATGAAATTACGATTTACAAATACGAAGGATTAATAGTGTAGATGTTTAAAAATGAAATTGAGGTGACTTAAAATACATACAACAAGAAAATTTAAAAAGTTAGATGCATATGATAAGAGATTTGAAAGTTGAATGCATACAATAGTAATTTGGTGAAAGTTTAACGCATTTTCATATACTTTTCCCTATTAGTAGGCACCTCATCCAAAACAACTTTTAGTAAAACCAACATATAATCATGTCATTTCATACCGTTATAAAATAAACTATAAACTTATTGCAGACTGTAACACCAACAGAGGCGGGCGATACGGAGGGGTGCTTAGTGCCCACCTGATTTTTAATTTATAACTAGCATTTTGATATTAAATGGCTTAATCTTTTTTCCTCGTATGATTTACCGAGTACATACCACAGGTAATACATACACCAATATAGTTCACATGGCCACATAAAGACAAAAGGATATTGTGGCCCAATAAAAAAGATATAAATAAACAAGAGTCTACTAATACAAATTGGGGATGATTCTCACACACATTTTTTTGATCCTCACACACCTATTTTAACATTTTGCTCTTCTAATAATATTCAATTGGTGTGTGAGGATCAAAAAAGTGTGTGTGAGAATCATCCCCCAATACAAATCTCCAATAACCCATTAAAATATGTAACCATAATATAAAATTCAATCTCGGTTCGGCCACCAGTTGTATTAGGCGCTGAGACAGGGGTTTGTTCCGACCACACTTGCCCGGGGCTGTGCTGACCCGCGTACAGTTGGCATCCAAAGGGTGCATGGGGTTAAAGGTTCCCCACCATGATAACCTTTTCACTTCTAATAATATAAAATTCAATAAAAATTCCCCCTGCCATTACATAGTATGCTACAATTTTTCTTCCAGAATTCTTCAAATGAAATTGAAAAAAGGAGGGCTACTATGGATTTGCCCCTTGCTAGAAAACGTAAGTTCCGCCACTGAACAGCACCAAGTGTTAATATGAAAAGTTGTTGGTCTTTGTAATCGATTTGCAAAACGAAGTGAAGTACTAGCTATAGTTCCAAACAGATTAAGCACCTCGATTTGAAAATTCGGTAATAAATGGGTAAAATCTAAAAATCGAAAAAAAGGGTACCGAATCGAAACCGAAACCACTCTTGTAAATCGATACGGTATGCGGTTCTTGAAATTGTGAATTTTCCGTACAGTACGGTACGGTTTCATCCTAATTGAAGATTTGAGAAAATCATAGTTAAATACTCATTACAAATTTGGATTTTGGTACTAGACTACTAGTGTTGTACGAGTGTATGTTTGTACAAATAAAAATGACGTCGAACATAAATAAAAAGACGGCACATTTAGCAACTTAAAATTTTAAAAACTTCCCGCAAAAGCGGCTTCCACTGACTCTCGTAGCCAAAACCCTAATCTCCAAATCCCCAAATCTCTACTGAAACCCAACCCTAAAATGGACGATAATTCAAACGCGAAATCGGAAGAAGGAACAATAGCCTTCAATAAAAAACGAGCTCGGCGAGTCAGTTTCGCAGAAAACACCATTCACGTATTTGTCCGTGACGAAGATGCCGGAAGTCCATTAAACCCTAACGGATCTCCCAATTCTCCATCAATCGATTCACCTTCTCTTCAACACAATGACCAGCAGAATCAGTTGTTTTGGAATGTAACAGAAGATGATAACGATAACGATAAAGAAGATGATGACATGGATGAAAGTGGCTCACAGAGTCCTTTTCTACGGTTTGTTGGATCTCCATCTTCCGGTGGAAGTACTTTCGGTTCTGCTAACTCAAATGACGGTAATTTTACTTTATGCCCCTACCTTAACTGTACTATTGATTGATGCTGCATAAGTTAATGCTAACTTGAATGATGGTAACTATATGTTATACTGTAAATGTTTATTGTTTTCTGTAAGATTTACAGCTAATTTTTCAAGATATTCATTTTTAGTATTATTGTTCTGCTGCCTGTTAGAAGTATGAACATGTATTATTGCTCACTGAATCATTTTTTTAGAACAAAGTATTCACAATGACTGGCGCGCAACAATAAATGCCTGTTTAGTAACTTAGAGGTGGAAAACATTATATTATTTGTTAAAATGATATTATTCTCTCCTAAATGTTACTACATAACACATGTTTCTATATAGAATTTAGCTAACTTTTTTCTGTTTAAACAAATTTTCGGCTTGCAGAAGATAATTTTTTTGGTCCTGTATCAACAAGTTTCATCAGACGAGATTTACTGGACTTTGAAGCTTCAGAAGGGAATCATGACCAGACTATGGATTCGACAGCTTTTTCAATGCATTTTAGTAGCCTTGCTAGGTCGGAATCAGAAGTGGAAATGAAGACCTCAACAGGGGTTCACCTTTCTGTTGAGGAGAAAACCCCAACTCATGATTCCATTTCGACTAATACAGGAACATCAATGGTGATGACTCTAGCAAAGAAGCCAAACAATGAAACTTCTGCATCGGCCTCCAAATTTAGCGCTGGTTCAGATATGAGTATTGTTGAAGAATATCATAATAAATACAACTATGGAGTACTATCGCCTACACTGGACGACGTACTCTTGGCAGAAGGTGATAAGGATTTACATGTGATCAATCCATCTAATGAGTCTATCCGAAAATCACCAAGCAACACTGAAGCAATAAAAGAAAATGGGGAAAAGGTCGTTGATTTTATTTGCGATCAAGATGATAGTTTACAGGGGATTAGTGCTCATGAGATGGTCAATGTGGTTGTTTCTCCTAAACATAATGAACTTGTAGTCAATGATGGATTAATCGTTTCTCCCACTAAGCAGATTGCATCAGGGGTGTCTTCTGAACATCTGCCTCCTAGCTTAACTATTATGGTAAGGACAGGCTCACATACAAGTCATGAGATAGAAAAATTGTCTTGTTTTTGCTATTCTGTTCTTGTTTATATTTTTGTATTAGTTTGTCCCATACTTTCTTATATGAACAGACACATCAAAATGGTGCACATTATGTTTAAATATGGCTGAATGACGCAAGCTGCCTCATTCATGTCTCTGATATTATACATCTGACTTTCTTTATTTATGTTGGGGTTACCTGCTTCATTGCTACAATGTCAAAGTGTTTCATTACTTTTTACTTCGAAACTTTCTACTTTTTGTGATTTCAAAAGGAGAGTTAAAGCTTACATATGATCTTTGGATATCAGAATCATAGCTCATATCCCTTTTCATATCTTTTGGATTGTTTATCAATGCTATGTCCACCTTTCTAGATTAAATCTGCATGCTACTGTGTTATGTTGTTTTACAGTCAGTTATTTAAGATTTGTATCTGAAAATGGTAGCATATTATGTTTCGTATGTTCTTTTGTTTTTATTGGCATTGTTCTGATAAGTTGCTTTGCATTATTAATCACTATTTATTATGTATTGGCAGGAACAATTTATTTAGTACTTTAATATGTCCATTTATTAATGTATTTAATAGTTAAACTTATTTCTGAAGTTTCATTTAATCGTAGGCTACCCCTAATGCTAATACCAATGAGATTTTCAAAGATACTTTTCAATTGAAGTCAAGTTTGGGCTCCTTATCTACCAGTCATGGCTATCATAATTCTAAGAATACGAGTGCTTTTGCAAAAAGTGGAATGAAACACAGTTGGAGTGTTCCATCTGTAGAAAGAAGCATTTCTAAACTCAAAATGCTCGAGGCTTCTCCTTTTTCCGCTGCTTTAAATGCCAAACTTAATGATTCAATATCTAAGATGAGTTCTTTGAATACATCAAGAGTGAGAAACTACACAGCTTCTCCACTCAGCTTTATGAATGAGAATGGGCAGTTATTATCAGCAGGTCATAATAAGAGAGGTAGAGAAATTTCAACAAGAACAGATGATATTAGACTGGAGACTTCAGTTAGCCAAAGTCCTGTCAAAGTTGCATCACCCTTATTGACATCAGCTCAAAACACACAGTTATTGGCAGAGACAGCTGGCGTTTCTCAACATGTTGGTTATTCTCCACTGAAAAAGTTAAAGATTGTGAATGCATTAGAACATGAAAGTAGTCCATCAAGAAATGCACCACAGTTATCTAAGCATAATGAGCCAGATCATGTTGCAGGCTCAGTGGAAATTGCTAATAAGGCTGATGATGCCTTGTCCATTGAGAAGATTAAAAAATTCAGTTCGTTAATTTCCACTGAATTAGAATCAGATGGGAACTCAATAACCTTGTTGAAGGATAATGAACCTGAGAGGTTTCAAACTAGCATTACAGAAAGTGACATAGCTAGGGAAGAGACCAAAACTTCTATGGTTACAAATGAAAGGACAGATATTCAATCTTGTCAGAAGGTCGGTGCTCATCATATCTTATTAAAGACTCTAGAACATTAAAAACTTGAGCAAGTTGTAATCCGCCTTGCAATCCATCATTCTTTATGTGATATTTTATGCTTTAATTCGCTTATGCAAAGTTTGTTATGTCTACTTAGAAGCAATACTAGGAAGCCCATGGCTACCTTATTTAATGATCAATTCTCCCTTTTGAAAGTAGTTTGGCCAAGCTTTATATAATCTGATGATGTAATATGAATATGAATATTAATATTATATTAACAATTATATTCAAGTTTGTTTGACTCTTGTAATTCATGGTGTTCAGAATTTGCATGGTGAGTTTTGTCAAAGTCCACCAATTAAAGAGCTACACAACGTGTTACGTGATGACAACAAAAATTCCTTGACGGAGGAAAATTTATCAAATGAAGATATAATCTCTGAGAGACAAGGAAAGGATGAAGTTGGGATTGTTGATAGAATGGCTAGAACTCAGAGTAGCCCAAATGTCTTAAAAAATTGCACAAGTCATGAACTCCCAAGTGAGAACAGAATACCATTGACTGTACACCAGTTTAAACATCCAAACGAGGTTTGTTATAAATTCTTGCACGGCGATATATGCCCGTGAAACCGGTTTGATTAAATATATCTTGTGATTCTATTATGCAGATAAATACTATGCTTTCTAAAGAAATGAAGGAACTTGTATTCCACTCTGTAAATAAGTCTAATTTGCATATGGTATGCTTCCTTATCCTGTTATAAAAAGTCTTTATCAGTTATTATCACATAGATATCTTTTAATATTCTGTTTGGTATTGTAGATCAATCGTCTGATAGACATTGTGGATCACCTTCAAAGGGCTAAAACATATCAGCTTCTTAGTGACAATATTCAATCTCAGGTTTGGCACTTGATTATCAGATTTTCGACATAACTTTCACCTGCTACTACTTAATAAACTTTATTATCGATTCAGAAAAGTCTTGATGCTGGTGATTATATTTCACAGAAAAGGTAACTCTAATGCTTCAAGTGTGTTTTAAGCTCCTTGTATGACTTGAATTCTACCACACTTTCTAATAATTGAAAACTACAGAGCTGCAGAAATTAAACTACTTTTGTGCAAATTAGTGCACGAGAAAGCAAAGTCACAGCTACTGCACGTGCAGCGAGAGAGGCTGCAGGTATCTTGTTCTTTCATGTACTTAGTTCAAATATATTCTATCCGTGTCTTTTGTTTTTTGATTTTGTTAAATACTTTAAATTGTGTAGAATAAGGTCGAATTACTTACCGGTGCAATATCAGAGTCCGAAGTGTTATTAAAGTCAATTGTTTCCCCGCAAAAATCTCAAGATGTTAACTGCCAACCCTCGCCAGTCAACATAAAGGACCTTCAAGAGGTAACCTCTTCAAATCGTTATACACAAAATATGCCTTTTGGAACCGTGCACAAATACGCTAGTTGTTGGTATACGTGTCAATGGTCAAATGGGTCAAGTTTTTGGGTCAATTGGGTCTTGAAAAAAATTAGGCCTGGTAATGTAAACCAAAACTTAAAAGAAGGTCCAATGAGTTTTTCTTCAACTTCTTGGATCTTATACAAAATATAAAAGAACGGGTCAAATGGGTATCAAATCCTAAAGTTCAATAAATAGAGACAGGTCTAATGGGTCTTGTGAATGGGTCAAATGGGTGGAGCATGACAAGATTCATCCGTCAATTATTTATGAAAGCATTAATGGTTATATCAATTATTATTTTCTTATATATAATAAATAATAAATATTAATAATAATAATTAATAATAACTATCACACTATAATAAATGTAAAAAATCAAATGTAAAAATATATGACTTGTTTTGACCCATTTGACCCATTACTCGTTTCGACCTGTTACCCAAACCGACCCAACCTGACCCATTTGGACCCGTTTAGTTTTTTTTACCCGTTTGACCCATTTCAACCCAAAATCATTTTGACCCGTTACCCAAACCGACCCAACCTGACCCGTTTGCCAGGTATAGTTGTTGGTAACAGTTATTCTTGAGCTCCAATACTATCTTTTACATATCATTTTAGAACAGACTGGAACTTGGTTTCTTATTTTGTTGAGGTTTAATAAGTTATGCTGAACTTGGTTTAAATAAAACCTGAATACTTGAGAAAACTGCTAATGAGAAAATTGCAAACTGTGTATTTGTAACTTGTTGTTTCTTTGGTTAAAATCTTTTTATTTGATAAATTTCTCTGGTCTTGTGCCTTGATGATATATGGATCTTTTTTGGTCCATGTAATATTCTATTCAGTTTATTTTCTTTTGCTTACGGTGTGTTTAGCGTGTACAGAGACAAATTGACAGGGACAAGGTGACTTCGTTGGAACACACATTGGATCATATTGATGCACAAATTGCAAACCTGACCAAATCTTTTCAAAAGTCATGTAAGATGAAGGAAGAACTCGGTTATGATGACACTATTGCATTTGTTAATAATTATTTAAAGAAGCGAGCATGCGGCCAGATCATACGCAAAGATTTGCAGGTTCTAAATTTAATTGCCTTAATAAAGGCATGCAATATTTTTAATGTTGTTAAGTGGTAAACTTTTACTGACCCCACATACCGACTTCCAGCTTTGGACTGTAGATAATCTCGAGAATAAGAACGGTAGCCACAGTGTTGTTCTCAATTACCTTGAATTACTGACTCAAAGGTTTTTTTGTTAGAACTCTCTTTTTACTCTTATTTAATATTTTTTTAATTTAATCCATGTATCGTTTCCAATTTCTGGGACTTACAGGTTAACAATCAATGCTGGTCCAGTTCCAAGCATTTCCATTTCGCAAAAATTAAATTGCACAAACATTAGCAAGGTAAAAAGCTATACATAATCATTAAAATATAGGTTTTCTTGTTCATATACTTGCATAATCAAAATCTTTATTATGTAGGTTTACAAAGATATAGATGCTTGCACTGCATTTGAATTTGTCATTAAGAATGGAACAATAGAGAAACATGATGTTGCTGTATGTTTGGCACAAGAAACTCAGGTATTTTGATGCTGCTGGCTTAATGTGAACACTCAATAACATAAATACTCAACAAGAAACCAACAAAAACTGAAATCATTGCCATATCTTAGGCATGTTTTGCTTCATATATTTTGTGACTTTGGGTTCTTATGGTTTCTTTATGATGATTAGGATGATGAAGATGGTTCTTTGTTTATAATAATAGTATGTACTTAATCTTATAGATTGTCCCGGCAACAAGTTGAAACATAAGCTTATGGTTTTATTATGTCTCTGCAGGTTACTAGTTCTCTTTTGGGCAATCTGTTAGATGTGATGGAGGAGATACAACAAGCAAGAATTGAGCTAAGAAGTCTGATTACTACAAAGTTTGACACACCTTTAGGTAATGCATATCCATATGTTTTATCTCCCTGCAAGTAATTTAATTACTAAATTTAGCATAAAGCTTAGAAAAACAAAATTTAGCATAAAGGGAAATGGTCAATCAGGTTTGAAAGTTGCCTACTACAAATGTATACGTACTCCTAAATCTCGTTTGGAATCATATGTTTTTAGTATTGAGAAATTGTTTAGTTTGTTATCAGATTTATGCATATTATATATTAAAAGTTGATAAAAAGCTATTAAGCTATTTATAGCTCAACCCAACCTAACCATATTCTTGTCAGCTCTATAGTTATTAGTATTAATTAGCTCCATTTCTCACATCACTTTTTTTTTTTTTGTTTGCCATCGTGTTTGTTTAGGAAACTGTTATGTAGATTGTACATTAACGGCAAGCTAAATTTTAAACATATTTCGTGTTTTGCAGCAAAGCAACTCAACCTGAAGCTCTATTTCTTTGATGTGAAATCTCTTAAGAAGGAAACAGTGATTTTTGACGTTTCATGTTTGGGAAGGTGTGTCACATTTAACAATAAATTTATTTGAAAGTAGACTTGATGCTTATATGTTTAACATATCTCGTTGAACAATGTACGTTTCTTACATTATTAAGTTTAACTGACATGGGAAATGCAAATGTAACAGGGGTGTCTATCCTTCAGAGGTTCTTCCATATCGTATTGACATTCCTACGGATGAGCCACAGAGTTCTTCATCACCATATTCCACTGATACGGCATCAGCATTTCAAGATGTTAAAGTGGGATATTTTAGAATTAAACGGTTGTGTACATGCATTTCCAAGTTAATCAGCCCCTAAATCAGGTAAACACTATAATACCAAAACATGTATTATCAGATACATATTACAATCATTTCACCAAAACAATGACCGTTCTTTTCTTTAAGAATTATTTAAGAAAAGGTCGTCATTCTCTCTTTATAGAACTGTAACCTAGTTGCTTCTTTATATGATCAGACTCTGTTGCAATATGTTAGATGCATTTAATTTGATAGTCAACTATATGTATGCTGTCTGGTGGTAGCATTTTTTTCCCCAGGTGTATCATATGTATTATCTAGTTTTAAATCAAGTGACATGGTTTAGTTACACACTATAATTGTAACATTTACACACCATTGATCTCTCTATTAGCATTTTGGTGACCCCACAATCGATCCATTGCTCTAAGATTCACACAGCTCCTCATCTTACTGGTCATGTCATGCCATTCTTGGGGAACTTAAAAGAATCTTGATTCTTTGCAACTTAGCTTCCTTTCCATTTTGAAACTGTCTTCATGGGCACATATCTTACGAGGAACAGATTACTGTTTATGTTCAGGAAACATATCTTATGACCTCAAATTGAAAAGCAGCAGGTTCGTGTGTCCAAGTGGATATGAAGTTACTAGTCTGAAAGTCCTTGAAGCAATTCATGCAAATACATTCCTGTTTTGATATCAGATAACTATAGTCTGCACGTTCAGGATGTTTTTAAATGGAAGTTATTTTCAAATAGTAAGCGCATATTGGATGCTATATCTATAACTCGGTATTTGAAAATGCACAAAACAGTAATGGAAGTAAAAGGTAAATGAAAATTAGGGGTGAGCCACAGAGTTCTTCGTCACCATTCTCCAGTGATACTGCATCAGCATTTCAAGATATTAAAGTGGGATATTTTAGAATTAAACGGTTGTGTACATGCATTTCCAAGTTAATTCAGCCCTCAAATCAGGTATACACTATAATACCAAAAATGTATTGTCCATATACATATAACAATCATTTCACCAAATCAATGATCTTTCTTAAGAATTTTTTAAGAAAAGGTCGTCATTCTCTCTCTATAGAAACTGTAACCTAGTTGTTTATTTATTTGATCAGACTTTGTTGCATAGCCTTTTCAAGAAATGTTAGATGTATTTCTGTAGACATTTTTAGCTGGGACCACAACCTTGGGGTGATAAATTGGGCTCTGCAACTAGCTAGATGAGTTGGGTTATCAACCAATATGTTATGTATATCGGGTCGTATTGAAACAACGAGATGTTGAACATTTAAATTGGATAGTCAACTATATGTATGCTGTCTGGTGGTAGCACATGTTTTCGGCTGTATTATATGTATCAACTATTTCGGCTAGTAACATTTCTAGATCAAGTGATAGTAACATTTCTACATGACACCTTTGATCTCTCTAGTAACATTTTGGTGACCCCAGAACTGATATATTGCTCCAAGATCCATACAGCAATTCATCTTATTTTTATATGTATTAACTATTTCTAGATCAAGTGATAGTTTGTGTAAGCTTCTTTCTGGTTTCAATCCCTCCAGCCTGGTTCTCCGTTTATCTTATTTTTTGTCTTCATTTTCCTTTCAATTTTTGTAATAGATTTGTTCACCCCATCAATAACTCTATAAAAAACCCTTTACAAATTCTTTTGCTCCTCTATCAAAAAGAAGACAAACCATAGCAAAGCTCTTGCACCGTCACAGGCCTCTCGCCAGAGGTCCGTTCGGCTTCCCTCTTCTTTCTCTTTGATCTTTTTGCCTCGTTTTCCCTTTTTATTTGACTTCTCGCAATTTTCTTCCCATTTTTGGCCGGTTGTGGAGGTTTCCGGCGGCAATAACTACCTTTTACCGCCGTTTTCGTTGCAAGTTTTTTTTTTTTTATAGTGGTTGGCCCTCCCCTCTCGCTTGTTTTCCAAGCGTTTTCCGGCCTTGGGAGTTGTTGGAGCTACCGTGCCGACGGCTATGGTGGTTGCACCAGCCTGTTGTTGTTTGTTTTCCGACTAGGGGGCTTTGTTATTGTCGTCATTTATGCTAGTTGTTCGGGTAGTGTCGCTACCCTTTTGGTGGTGGTTGCCTGTTTGTCTTGGCGCGGGTGGTAGGTGGTTCTTGGTTGCCGGATTGATTGCTCGCAGCCGTTGTGTTGTCTCGTCGGGCTTCTGAGGACTTGTGACTGCCGGCATTTCCGATTTTCGGCAGATACTTCGGTCTTCAACATTCTCCCGAGGACCTCCTGTGTTTGTCGGAAATGAATTTTGGTTTGGGCCTGTACTACGGGGTTAGTTGTAGCCTCGATCGTTTGTTAAGCTAGCTTTGTTAACTTTTGTCCACCCTGTTGGTGCTTATTAGGCCGTGTTTGTTTTAAGTAGGTTGTTTTTTTCACATGTTTATTGTGTTTGTTGACTGGAAAAGTTCATTTTTCCTGTTGAACATGTTGATCTTTGAATCCGTTTTTTTATATTATTGTTTTTTGCGAAAAAAAGTTAACGACTCTAATGGCGATCAATTTTTATCATATTTTTTTTCATCTGATTTTTGGCAGTTGTGACTACATTTTATTTTTGGTGCTGCACTTTCTTGCATGTTATAGGTCGATCTTAAAATCTGTAATCCTTAACTCACTGTAAAGATCTGAAGTTATACACGTTTATTGGAGAATTGACCGATAATTTTGGTTTTTTCAAAGTATAGACTACAAGGGCGTATAGTGTCAACCCTTAAATGTAAATAAAAGCATTGACTTATTTTTTCAAACTATAGTAGACAGTACAGTTGCTACAATAGATTTAACAGGTCATTGTTTGGAATAATAACATTTTGGAACTTTTAAAATGAAAATGAAAGAAATTGAATTGTAACAATACATTGAACTGGTCATTGATCATGTGCAAAAAGAAAGAAATTGAATTTTGTCTACTAAGTTTTTCCTTGTTCACATGATATTTCAATTAGTTAGGTAATTTTTATAATATTCAATTCGTTTTACTAATTGTTAATCCAAGGTAATTTGGACTTGGTCATTGATGCAGACATGTCTGGTAGATATATGACTTAAGTTCTATATCTTGGTCAAGTGCAAGATTTGTGAAATAGTTCTTCAAGCTTTAATGACCAATTAGCTATATATATACACTTCTACAATAAATACATCAATTTAAAAACTCAATACCTTAATTTCAATTGCGCTCATGACTCCATCTTTCAATCACTTCTTGAACTTAAATCAGATAATCTTCTTTACATATATAATAGCTACCTTGCTCACGTTCACTACAGCATTATTAAGTCACGATGAAGAATGTGTGGCTTTGTTCCAGTTTAAGCAAAACATTCTTCATCAAAATTCAAACGCTGCTGCTCAAAAATTTAAATCTTGGAGCAATATCACAACCAATAATTCAGGTACTAATAATGGTTCTGATTGTTGTTTCTGGGAGGGTGTGACATGTAGTAGTAATAATAAGGGCCACGTGATCGAGCTCGATTTGAGCAAAAGCTTTTTCCAGGGTGGACCTATAATTAGCTCTAATACTACCCTTTTTAATCTTGTTTATCTTCAGAAGCTCAACTTTTCTATGAACGATTTTTCAGGCTCTCAAATCCCATCTGAAATTTCTCGTCTGAAGGAATTAAGAGACCTAGATCTCTCTAATTCGAGCTTCAGTGGCCAAATCCCGCACGAGATCTCATATTTAGTGCAACTTACTTACCTAGATCTTTCCTTAAATCCGCTAAAGCTTCAAACTCCTAGTCTTGACTATTTGTTGCAAAACTTGACTAGACTCCAAGTAGTCTCTCTCTCGGGGGTTGACATTAGTTCTTCAGTTCCTCGTTTTTTGGCTAATTTTTCTTCCTTGACAACAATCGCTTTCGAGAATTGTGATCTTAAAGATGAATTCCCACCGGCTATATTTCATCCACCAAACCTGAAATATCTTTCATTGAGGAACAATACCAACCTTAGTGGTTCCTTTCCTGAATTTCAAAACACCACCTTACTACTTGAGCATTTGGATCTAGGTACAACAGGTTTTGGTGGGAAGATTATACCAGAATCTATAAGCAAACTGAACAACCTGGTATACTTGTACCTAGGAGAATGCTATTTTTCAGGAACCATTCCAGCTTCACTCAATAACTTGACACATGTCACATTTATCAGTGTCCGCGTCAATAAATTCTCGGGCTTAGTTCCTTCTTTGGGAAGCTTATCGAATCTCACCATATTGGAACTCACTTCTAACAATTTTGATAAGGGGAGTGATTACAGCTGGATTGGCAAACTGACCAATCTTGAAAAGTTGTATCTAAGTGATATAAACATGGAGTATGAAATCCTACCATCTCTTGCTAACCTAACAAAACTTAGCTTCATCTATCTGCCAGGAAACAGTATTTCTGGCAGCATCCCAACTTCGTTTATGAACCTCACACAACTAACATACATATCCCTTGCACAAAATCTATTGCATGGACCGATATCTAGTGCATTATCCAGTTTCAAAATGTAGCGACCCCGACAAATCGTCAAGTGACGGCGTCGGCTACGTGGGTCCCATTACCTGATTATAAGTCTTTAAGATAACGTTTGACCAAAATATGTCGCCTTCATTTCAAAATAAAGATTGTTTCAAAGTTTACAAGAATTGTTCAACCAAAAGTTAAGTTACAAGGTTATAAGTACAAATGAAATCTAGGCGACACGGTTTAAAGTAAAGTCAAAAGACGCTCCATGAAAAGCATGTATACTCGACATCCAATGCAAGTATCAAATAATGAGCGGAAGCATGTATCACATATCGTGCAAGACCTGAGAAAAACATAGAAATCTGTCAACGAAAACGTTGGTGAAATCATAGGTTTAGTAAGTAAATTGTATTGAACCACAAGGTTCTTTAAGAATTGCTCAACCAAAATCGTTCACATTCCAAGATAGTATTTGTATCACGAGCACCCAATTATCAAGGCTTAACCGAATCTTCCCTCTGAATTTTGAATTTAGTGTTAGAACTTACACTATACATTGTTGAAATTATATTTCATTCACTAACGGTAGCGAACCGTCTGAATGAGGGTTTGTTAAACCCGTATGGCCACACAACATAATTACACGCTTACACTTACACCCTGCAAGTGGAATTAATGATAATTGGATTGAGGACTTTTGTTCAAACTCGTATGCATCCTTGTATTCGTATTTGTTCACAATGTAAAAGCATGAAAAGTAAATAAGTGTGAAATGTATGTGTTTCTCAGCCCACGATGTAAAGAATAAAAGTGATTAAAAGTGGGACTATGATCTCACCTTGAGAGCGAGAGTTATAAAAGTACTTCAACAAGTAAAGGCGTGCAAAGACAACGCTAGTCTTGACCTAAACATATAGGTTATATCAATAACGGTAAACACAAACGGTCAAAGATGTTCAATTAGTCCTATGGCTCGTTACGACTCGATTATGAAGCATGTGAGTCAAATTGTCAAGTTTCATGCAAGATACGAGTATAGAATCATGTTAGAAAGATTGCATAATTAATTGGTTAAGTTTGACAAAAAGTCAAACTTGGTCAAAGTCAACGAAAAAGTCAACATGTTCGGGTCGGGTCCCGGACTATTTTTCTATGCTAAATATTCATATACAAGTATATTAAAACAAGTTTCATGTGAATCGGAGGTCGGTAGCTAGTCAAACATTTCGCGTGAAATGTGACAAAGTGAGCAGAATCTGGCCAGGCGATTCTGCGCGCCGCGCGGGGATGTGGCGCGCCGCGCCACTACCTGGGCAGAGGATTCTGGTCAGTTTTTCCAAGTGTGCACGAACCAAAACCTTTTCCAACCCAATTCTTGACCCGCAAACACTTATAATGCCTATCATATATCGTCGAAAAGGTATTTTGACGAGGAATACAACTAACCACATCTCATCAATCAAAAACATCATTTACAATAACCGAAAACTCGTCAATTGATCAAGAAAGGTTTATTTTCAAAGTTTCAAGTTCGTAAAACGTATTTTATGATTCGGGAATCCAATTTACACATACGATATGCCGTTTCGAAGGTAATTAAGCATACATTACAACTAATCACTAACAATTAACATTCCATGGCATTCAAGCATCAAAAGTTCATGTCAAGAACTATCAAACCCTAGTCAAACATCACAAAATCAATATTCATGTTTTTGAAGTTTTCTTAATCAACCTACGCATCAAAACGAAGCTAGTGATACTAGTAACACAATTAAAACATGCACTTTAACAATCTAACAACATTAACTCATCCAAAATCAAGGATTAAGCACACCCATTTCAAGTTCATGCTAGTTACTCCAAAAACAACAAATCGAGCAAACCAAACATATATTCATGTTAGACTCGAGCCATAGACACTAACTAACACCATTTCAAATCAAAAACACGAATTTAGAGAAATCTAGAGTTTTAGAAATGTTACCCAAACGAGATGAAGTTGGTATCAAATTGTAGAGGATGAAGAGAGGATTCCAAATATGTAATCGGATTTGTTGTGAGCTTCCAAGATTGAATTTAGATGATGAATGAATGGAATGGGTTTGTGTGTGTGTTCTTGAGATGGAGAGAAAAGGGATGAGGGAGATGATGGAATGGATGAAATGGGTTGACTAGTTGACCTAGTCAACTAGTTTGCCCATTTGGCAACTCCGGTCCCTCGAGTTTCAAAGCGGGTGCGGGATTTAACCGATCGAATATTTTTAAAACGCAAGTTAACGAGAGATGTTATAATTAAATGACGGAATTATTATGAACGTTAGTCAACGGAAACTACGAATTTAAATAACGAAAGGTATTATTTAAAAGAAAAAGACGGTGTTAAAAATAAATTTAACGGAAAAACGCGGGATGTTACATTATCCACAACTCAAAAGAAATTTCGTCCCGAAATTTAGTTGGAAGTAGTAGTCGATATCTCTTACTCGAGACTTTACGTTGTCAATGCTATGAATAAGTGAAAGTACGTTCTTGAGGGTTCTCATGAATTTGGATAGTCAGGGTTTTACGTTGCATTAAGGTTCGGTTTTTACGATCCCCAGTTTCAACTGGTTTTCCTATGAAGAGAAGTTTGTCATCGATAGTTGATGTATCCAGCAGGATTGCACGTTCCTGTTCCGCAGGACACGTTTCTAAGTTTGTTACACGAAATGTAGGGTAAACGGAAACTTAATTGAGTCGGAAGTTCTAAACGGTAGGGAGCGGTTCCAATACGCCCCAAGGTTTCAAAAGGGTTAACATGTCGCGGGTTTAACTTTCCCTGATTCCCGAAACGGATTACACCCTTCCAAGGTGCGGGTTCTCAATATTACGCGGTTACACACTGGGATTTGTGAGGTTCTCCTCTAAGTTTGGTATAACTCTTCTGGCGACAATGGGTTGTCTCGAGCCCTTCTCGGACTTGAACGATCTCAATTGTTGTTTCTTGATGGAGTTCAGATTTCGGTGGTTGATGCTTTGGTTAAATGAACAGGGGTATGACATTAGCGGTCATATGGGGTTTCGGAAAGTGCGTGTGAACACACGAGTGGTAACTACTGTTGTAAGAGTGATCTACTAAAGGTGACAATACGAGTTTGTGACATGTCTTTCCAAGACATAAATCGTTCGTTTTCTCGGTTCGTCGGTTTGTGGGTGGTACGCGGTACTCATGTCTAAGCGGGTCTCCAAGATTTCTAGAAGTGAAGCGAGTATTTCGATACGGAATAATTGACAAAGATACACCGTGTTGGAATAGAATCTCTTTAAGATGTGCTTGAACAAGATAGTTAGGGTTCGTAAGTGTTCGTTAGGGCTATCCACCCTCGTGGCGAATACTAATGTAATATGAGGAATTTCTCTGTCCATGGAGAAATGTTACAAGGAGTTTCTTTAAACGGAAATGCGAGCGATAAAGATAGGGGTGAAATGAGGACTTAGAATAGGATGAGCTTACATCTCGAGGTTGCCATAACGTGCCTCTAGTTGTCAAAAGTTGAAGTCTGAAATAGAAACGAGATAGTACACGTAGTTGTATAGTTCGGGGTTGAATAATAGTTGGCCGATTATCAGGAACACAATGACATTAAGTCAAAGAAGAGTGAAGTATCATTGGATTGCGTGTTATCTTAAGTTCCAGTAATATCAGACGGTAACGGTGAAATATCAGAGGTGTGTAGTGTGGTACGTGATGACGAGAAAATTGATCGGATCCACAATTTAGTATTCGACTTCTTCGTGCAAAATAACGAATTTTAGTTACGTTAATTTTTGAGTCGAGAGAGTATGCCTTTCGGCGTTTATGTAGAAATATTTCCATGTTTGAGTTCCATCTGTTGCTATACGATTTTAACTAGAAATGTTGGTGTGAAGAATCACGCTCAAGGTTCGAACACGGAGAGGTTTAAAGTTTTCCCTTAGTGAGTTAACGAGTTTAAAAGTCGGGTAACACGAGAAAAGTCAGAAATGAATCTTCGGTGATAACAGGCGAGTTCTAAGATTTTACGAATACAAGTCTGAGTTGAGAGAGTTTCATGATCACGTGTGGCTTGATTTCGAGATTGATTGTAATGCCTTGACCATTAATATCATGGTCTAGAAAATTTGACTTCGTTTAACAGAAATTCTCACTCGGAGAATTTGGTATAGAGTTGCTCTTTTCTCAAAGTTCGAGCGTAAGATGATGATGTTGTTCGTTTTCCTTCTTTACTTAAATAAGTTAAGATGTCATCTATAAATACGATAACAAATTTGTCTAGATAAGTTTGCATACGTGGTTTAGGAGGTTTATGGATACGGACGAGCCTTGGATAAATCGAATGGTACTAAGAGGGATTTACAACTAACGTTGCGAGTTCGGAAAAGACTCAGGAGACATCGTCTCACTTAACCCCCAATTGATGATAACCGGAACGGAGGTCGATTTGGAACCTACGGGATTCGTGCAAATAATCATGAGGTAATGGATACGAGGGAGAGGGTATCGGTTTCCAACCGAAAATTACTCAGTTCACAACAATCTATACAAGATGATGGGGAAACTTTTTTTTTTTTTTTTTTTTTTTTTTTTTTTTTTTTAACGAATAGGTTTCGAGCTCCCTAGTTCTATAGGTGTCAAGTCAAAAGTCTTAACGTATTTCCTCCAATAAAATTTATAGGCACACAATATTTTTCCGTCGGTCACTTAAATCGTCTAAGTAATATCTAGGGAAAAAGTGGAATGTAAAGAGCACGAGTCAAAGACTTGGTTAATAAACATCTAGCGGTAATCGAATCGAATAAGTATGAAATATACTGTTTGTTGTGAAGAAACGTACCCGTGACTAGTCCATCGTCGTCTCGGGCATCCTAGGTGTCGATGTTGAAAGTTCAACGGCGTGCGTTGGGGTTGATTTTCTTGTTTGGGCACGCACTCCTAAAATGACCCGGTTGGCCACATTCAAAACAAACACCCGTCTTGGGTGCATTGTGCTCCTTTTGAGCGACGGGAGCGGTATTCCTACAATCGTGGGCTACATGGCCACTTCTTTGACACTTCAAGCAAAATGGTTTGCCACATTCGCCTAAATGATGTTTGTAGCACTCGTTACAATACGGTAGGTGTCCGGTATAACCTTTCTTGCCGTTGGGGATGAAGGGCTTCTTGGCGAGGTTGTTGTAATTGCTTGATTGGGGGGCTTCCCATTTTCTTTTGTTGTCACCCGACTTATCCTCGGCTTTAGGTGCCGGCACTTCAATCTCGTCCACTGTTTCAATCAATTGACGGGCCATATTCAAAGCCTCTTGGTGGTTAGCGGGTTTGGATGACATTACTCCTTGTTTGATGCCCTTGGGGAGACCATCCATGTAAAGTTCAACCCTTAAAGATTCGGGGTTTACAAGATTTGGGCACATCAAAGCAAGTTCGGAGAATCGTTGATTATATGCCTTTAGGTCATTCCCGACCGCTTCTAAAGTTCTTAGTTCGTGTTCGAGCTTACGGGTCTCTTCGCGCGGGAAGTATTCGGTGATCATCTTTTTCTTTAAGTCGGCCCATGAGAGTGTGTGGGCTTCATCGATACCCACCGACAGCACATACGTATTCCACCATGTGAGGGCGATACCGGCAAAAGTGTGGGTGGAATATTTGACTTTGTCTTGGTCCCGACAACCGCTTATTCTAAAAACGGCTTCTGTTTGCTCAAACCATCGGGTGAGCACAACCGGTCCTCCGGTCCCATCGAAGGTGTGAGGTTTGCACCCCATGAAAGTTTTGTAGGAGCAACCCTCGTTTGAATTACCGGCTCCATGGTTGTTGTGGTTGTGGTTGTTATTGTTGTTGTTGGAGGAGTGACCGGCCATAGCCGCATCCACGGCAGTGGCTATCATACGTTGGAGGGCTTGTTCGGGAGTTTCGGGAGGAGCGCGTCGACGAGCCATTGTTCCTTCATGACACAAGAATATCGTTGGTTAGTATTTTCAACAATACTAACCGGAGTATGGAATAAGGATAGAGAGAAAATTTTCCTTGACTCGCCCTAAATTCTTTATGTCATAATGTCGGAACGTCCATGTGAATCACCGTAATATAATCCCGGAAATTATATTACCCTGATTCTCATGTGCATTTAACATTACTTCATAAAGTCAAGGTGGCGCGTCAACAAAATTTATTAACGTAAGATCAAGATCGAATACGAGTTAGATATGATAGAAGAGTTCGAGTATAAATGCACAAATAGTCAAGTAATTCCTACTTCAGCCTATATGCCGGTTGTAGTCTAGATTCACCTATGTACCCTATGACTCGGGGTGGACACAAATGAACTCTAAATCCCTACAACCAAAGCTCTGATACCACTTGTAGCGACCCCGACAAATCGTCAAGTGACGGCGTCGGCTACGTGGGTCCCATTACCTGATTATAAGTCTTTAAGATAACGTTTGACCAAAATATGTCGCCTTCATTTCAAAATAAAGATTGTTTCAAAGTTTACAAGAATTGTTCAACCAAAAGTTAAGTTACAAGGTTATAAGTACAAATGAAATCTAGGCGACACGGTTTAAAGTAAAGTCAAAAGACGCTCCATGAAAAGCATGTATACTCGACATCCAATGCAAGTATCAAATAATGAGCGAAAGCATGTATCACATATCGTGCAAGACCTGAGAAAAACATAGAAATCTGTCAACGAAAACGTTGGTGAAATCATAGGTTTAGTAAGTAAATTGTATTGAACCACAAGGTTCTTTAAGAATTGCTCAACCAAAATCGTTCACATTCCAAGATAGTATTTGTATCACGAGCACCCAATTATCAAGGCTTAACCGAATCTTCCCTCTGAATTTTGAATTTAGTGTTAGAACTTACACTATACATTGTTGAAATTATATTTCATTCACTAACGGTAGCGAACCGTCTGAATGAGGGTTTGTTAAACCCGTATGGCCACACAACATAATTACACGCTTACACTTACACCCTGCAAGTGGAATTAATGATAATTGGATTGAGGACTTTTGTTCAAACTCGTATGCATCCTTGTATTCGTATTTGTTCACAATGTAAAAGCATGAAAAGTAAATAAGTGTGAAATGTATGTGTTTCTCAGCCCACGATGTAAAGAATAAAAGTGATTAAAAGTGGGACTATGATCTCACCTTGAGAGCGAGAGTTATAAAAGTACTTCAACAAGTAAATGCGTGCAAAGACAACGCTAGTCTTGACCTAAACATATAGGTTATATCAATAACGGTAAACACAAACGGTCAAAGATGTTCAATTAGTCCTATGGCTCGTTACGACTCGATTATGAAGCATGTGAGTCAAATTGTCAAGTTTCATGCAAGATACGAGTATAGAATCATGTTAGAAAGATTGCATAATTAATTGGTTAAGTTTGACAAAAAGTCAAACTTGGTCAAAGTCAACGAAAAAGTCAACATGTTCGGGTCGGGTCCCGAACTATTTTTCTATGCTAAATATTCATATACAAGTATATTAAAACAAGTTTCATGTGAATCGGAGGTCGGTAGCTAGTCAAACATTTCGCGTGAAATGTGACAAAGTGAGCAGAATCTGGCCAGGCGATTCTGCGCGCCGCGCGGGGATGTGGCGCGCCGCGCCACTACCTGGGCAGAGGATTCTGGTCAGTTTTTCCAAGTGTGCACGAACCAAAACCTTTTCCAACCCAATTCTTGACCCGCAAACACTTATAATGCCTATCATATATCGTCGAAAAGGTATTTTGACGAGGAATACAACTAACCACATCTCATCAATCAAAAACATCATTTACAATAACCGAAAACTCGTCAATTGATCAAGAAAGGTTTATTTTCAAAGTTTCAAGTTCGTAAAACGTATTTTATGATTCGGGAATCCAATTTACACATACGATATGCCGTTTCGAAGGTAATTAAGCATACATTACAACTAATCACTAACAATTAACATTCCATGGCATTCAAGCATCAAAAGTTCATGTCAAGAACTATCAAACCCTAGTCAAACATCACAAAATCAATATTCATGTTTTTGAAGTTTTCTTAATCAACCTACGCATCAAAACGAAGCTAGTGATACTAGTAACACAATTAAAACATGCACTTTAACAATCTAACAACATTAACTCATCCAAAATCAAGGATTAAGCACACCCATTTCAAGTTCATGCTAGTTACTCCAAAAACAACAAATCGAGCAAACCAAACATATATTCATGTTAGACTCGAGCCATAGACACTAACTAACACCATTTCAAATCAAAAACACGAATTTAGAGAAATCTAGAGTTTTAGAAATGTTACCCAAACGAGATGAAGTTGGTATCAAATTGTAGAGGATGAAGAGAGGATTCCAAATATGTAATCGGATTTGTTGTGAGCTTCCAAGATTGAATTTAGATGATGAATGAATGGAATGGGTTTGTGTGTGTGTTCTTGAGATGGAGAGAAAAGGGATGAGGGAGATGATGGAATGGATGAAATGGGTTGACTAGTTGACCTAGTCAACTAGTTTGCCCATTTGGCAACTCCGGTCCCTCGAGTTTCAAAGCGGGTGCGGGATTTAACCGATCGAATATTTTTAAAACGCAAGTTAACGAGAGATGTTATAATTAAATGACGGAATTATTATGAACGTTAGTCAACGGAAACTACGAATTTAAATAACGAAAGGTATTATTTAAAAGAAAAAGACGGTGTTAAAAATAAATTTAACGGAAAAACGCGGGATGTTACACAAAAGCCTCACACATCTTGACCTAGCTTTTAATAATTTTGGCGGTATGTTAGCCCTGGAGACACTTTCAGGACTAAACAAACTTGAATTTTTGTATTTAAATAATAATAACTTATCTGTTGTTTCCACTAATAACTACACCAACATCACCCTACTGCCGTCATTGAAAAATCTAGGTTTGGCATTATGCAATTTGAGGGAATTTCCTGCGTTTTTACGCTTTCAACACACAATGGAGGCGTTGATTCTTCGAGACAACAATATCAATGGCCTGATACCAGTGTGGATTTGGAACAATAGTGTAGATACCATGGAGATTATCGGGCTGACATACAACCTCATCACTGGTTTTCATCAGAATCCTCGATATCTCCCATGGACTAATTTACAGGCATTGGATATTGCGGTAAATCGGGTACAAGGACGACTGCCTATTCCTCCACCTACCATAGCTTATTATAATATGGCACAGAATAATTTGACAGGAGAAATGCCGTCGTCCATATGTGAATGGAAATCTCTTCAATTGCTAGATTTGTCCTTCAACAATATGACCGGAACCGTTCCTCCATGTTTAAGCAGCTTGAGTAATTCACTTTTAGTTTTAAACCTTAAAGGAAACAACTTTCATGACATAATGATGAATGAATTTACACATGGATGCATGTTAAATAGGATCGATTTGAGTGGAAATCAGTTTATAGGCCAGATACCTAAATCGTTAACAAATTGTACCAGTTTAGAGGTTCTTTCTCTCGGAGATAACTCATTTGATGACGTTTTTCCAAATTGGCTTGGAAAGCTTGTTGAGCTGAAAGTTCTCATTTTGCGGTCAAATAAATTACATGTTCCAATTCGAGGTTCAACAATTGATGAATTAGAGTTCCCCAAACTAAGGATCATCGACCTCTCCAACAATGGTTTTACAGGTCAGTTGCCACAAACGTACATCAAGAGTTGGCACGCAATGAAATCGATTTATGTTGGCGAGTCGGTTGCTAGTATAAGTTTAGGATTTGAGTTAATTGGTTTTACGGTTAGTTATCAATACTCAATGACATTAACAAACAAAGGTGTGAAAACAGAGTACGAGAAAATTCTAAACACATTCATAGCCATCGATCTTTCTAGTAACAATTTTACTGGACCGATTCCTCGAGAACTTCAAGATCTCCAGGGGCTTCAATCTCTTAATCTTTCCAATAACCAGCTTTCAGGTCCTATATTGCCATCTTTAGGGAACCTAACGAATCTTGAATCTGTGGATCTCTCTCAGAATGCGCTATCAGGAGAAATTCCTCAAGAGCTGTTGCAACTTGGGTTCCTAGCAATTTTGAATGTGTCATTCAACAATCTTGATGGGCCCATACCTCAAGGGAAACAATTCTTTACATTTCAGAACAATTCTTACATGGGTAACCCCGGATTGTGTGGAGAACCATTATCCAAGGAGTGCCAAAGGTCAAAGACACCGACAACAAGCAACAATATTGAGTATGATGAGTCCAATCAGTCTCTCCTCCCACATGACATATTTGACTGGATGATCATATTCTCTGGTGCTATAAGTGGTTTTGTGATTGGACTCGTTTTATGGAACTCTCGATACACAAGGTATACTGATTGGCTCATTGATCGATTCGGGTTGAGGAAAGACACGTGGGTTAGGCCTATTAGGAATACAAGGAGATCAAACTAAGGCCTTTCATCAGCATATTCTCCATTTCAATAATTGCAAACTTTTTAATTTGCACTTTTCAGTAGAATTTTAGTCTTGTTATATGTAAATGTACTTTCATAGATAATTCCATTTCCATCTGTCATATATTACCACAAATGTTGCTTGTTGAGTATCATATGCTGCTTTTCAAGAGAACTCTCATATATGCCAATGTCTCTCAGAATCGATAGGTTTTACATATTAAATATAATCCTTGAGAAACCAACCATCATGTTTCATTGTTTCAACACATTATGAGGATTGTCGCAATGTGAGACGAAATGTTCCAATTCCCAACCATATCCTACAAACATACTAGAAGTATGCAGTTGGTGCATATTTATACAATGATCAAAACTGATAATAAAAATTGCATACTTTCAAATTTCCTTTATTAGGTCCATACATGGCTCATGCAAGTTAACAAAACCAAAAAGAGAAGTACCTAAATATATGAAGCCACATCTATCATACTCGGATAGTCAACTCAAACATCTACATTAATCGAGCTTCAAATTCCAAACAAAACAGCAGCACTTAAAAAAGAAAACACATTAAGCCAAACAAAAAAAAAAAAAAGAAAAAAAAAAAAAAAAAAAGACTATTAGGAAGTACTTGAGAAGTGACATTAAATGGTTGCTTTTTACATTCTTTTCAAAAAATATCACCATACGCAAACCTAGTCACGATTGTTGCTTCCCCTGTTTTCAGTATAATCCCTGTATAGTTCAATGTCGAGTAACCAATCCCACTTCCCCATTTGTTTCTACAACTTGCACCAAGACAGGTATTGAAGAATAGAGACGGTCGTCAAATTGATCAATCGTCAAATCGATACTACTCAAGTTGATCAATCGTCAAATCGATCAATAAAGAAAGAAGGTCAAAGATAACAAACTAAATTATAGCCCAAGACATATATACATAATAAAAAGTAATCTCATTGACTACACCACAAACTCACCATTACAATACGAACACCTTCTGCAGTAGAAAATTAGAAGAATCTTTGGAAACATGAGGTAATTATTTTTATTTTTAGATATAATAAACGGGACAAAATAAGTCATTTAATGTTAAACATTATAAATTTCACAACACAATTGAACTAAAGCAGGCAGCACATACAACTTTTGATTATTCACACAAGCCACACAATTATAAATATCTCTTCGTCTCTCTGAACGTCAATAGAAATTTTCAAACATCAGCTTATCGGGTCGGGGGCTTAATATTGGGTCTCTCTTTGCTAAAAACTTGGCACTTTTGGGCAAATGGTGGTGGCGATTCAAAACGGAACTTAACTCCTTTTGGGTCAAAAGCATTTACGAGGAGGGGAGCGGTTTATCGTTATCTAACGAGTGCAGGTCAGTTGGCAAAATCAGTACTTGGATTGGAATTATTGCATAAGGTAAAGCAATCGGCAATGGTGAAAACACCAAATTGTGGTCAGAGATTTGGAGCGATAATACATGCTTCAAAGACAGACTCAAGTGGGTTGTTATATGCTTTGGAAAGAGACAAAGGCGTGTAATGACGTACGTCACGCCATGGGTGACGTCACGTGCAACGCATGGCGTCTAGCACATGAACCTGTCGGGACCCTAATGCTGTATCACGTGTAACACACGTGATATCCAGTAAACGTTCAACTCATGCTCAATCTACCGTCACGCCATGGGTCACGTGATGGACTGTCAAGGTTGACTTGGTATTGCTGAGTTGGACCACATCCCTACATTTCAGGAACGTGGAATAGGTTGTAGGCGTGATTGGGAGGTTCTAGTGGCAGTTACAAATCGTGGGTGCTATTATAATGGCTATCATGCATAACCGTCATTTTATTATCTATAAATAGCATCCTTTGGGCTCATTCAATGGTCATTTCACACACTAACCTTCCATAGCTTACCTTGGAGGCTCGGAAAAAGACAAACAACATCACCACATCCATCTCCTATTTAACCGAAGGAACCCCTTCCAAAGGTTAAACCTCCTTTTTAATTCACTTGCACTCAGACCGAACAATTTTGGTTTGATCATTTGGCGCCATCCGTGGGACCCGACTAATCAACGCTCTCATAGCAAGATGACAGAAGGTTCCAACCCACAATCCACTAGTAACAATGGCAAAGAACCATATGACCCTTTCAAACCTAATGACGATAGCACTTACGAAACTCTAAATGATTCCATTAGGGGCACCCGTTTGCAGTTTGATGACGATGAGAAGGAAGCTGATCAACATGACTCTGAAGAGACGGAAACTCAAGAGGAAAACGTACACCAGCTAAAGCCAATTAACGGCGAGGAAGCTATACGCTTCTTGGCAAAGGGAGGATTCGTTTTACCCTCGCTCATGCCCAAAGGCGCCAAAAGGCCTACCGGTATGTCGAAGGCACAACCCCGTATCTCAACACGTTCGGTGTCGGGGACCGGTAAGAGTTCTGACAAAACTAGGGAGGAGGCACGCAAGGATCTAATTGATAATTTGATCCTTGCCGCACCGGAATCTATGAGTGCTCAGGTCGAGCAGCCTGGCGTGGCGGAAAATATGTTGAATAACTGGTATGCTATGATGGGGGACAACGTTAAGCGTTCGTTCAAAATTTCTGCGACGTCAGAGAAGTTTACCAGAGAAATAGCTACCCATACGCTGCCTGCCGTCCTTACTACTCTCCTTACGCTAGGGATGTATGACGGTAGCTCGGATCCAGAAGACTTTCTGCAGCAGTTTGAGCACGCTGTCAAGACGCAACACTGGGATAACCCTACGGCATGCCACATGTTCCTGGGACAACTTCAGTCCGCCGCACGTGAGTGGTTTGCCAAGTTGCCAAGTTGAGTATTACCAGCTTCACGGACCTTAGAACCAAGTTCGTGCAATGCTTCCAGAACTTTAAACGTACAGAATTGACCCATTTGGACGCGCATAGCATCAAGATGAGGTCACGCGAGTCTTTGATGAGTTTTACTTCCCGCTTCACAGCGAAATGTCAAAAAATCCCGGACTTGCCGGAGTCGCAACAAATTTCCGCGTACATCATGGCGATCTGCCAAGTTAGACATTTGTCTCTGGTAAAGGCGATGCGACGGAAGTTGCCAAAAACGTTTGTTGAAGTGGTAAGGATGGTGAGAGACTATGTGCGGTCAGAGGAGTTCGCTGACGCCGCCGTCGATGAACACAAAACAACATACCGCAACGATAGAGATGACAAAGGCAACGGTAAGGGTCACACAAGTAGCAGTCATAGGGGTAGTGGCGGAAGTAGCGGTGGTGGCTACGGACGTTCCAATCATAAGTATGGAAACCGCCATAATTACCGCCCGTACGAACGTTACGGGACTAAAAGGCTATCACCCGAGAAGGAAAGCTTAATAAGGTCCCTATCTAAAACGTCAAAAGAAATTCTGGCAACGGAGGAGATTAGCAGAGACTTCCCGCCACCCAAGCCTATGAAACCACGCTTCGCGGTAGACGAAACGTAATACTGTATCTTTCACGAAGATAAGGGGCATGACGTTGACGATTGCCATGAACTAAAAAAGGTCATAATTGAGAGGCTAAAGTTAGGTGAGTTTAACCACTTAAAACCTTCGAGCAAAGGAGGATCCGCGACCAAGAGGTTCGCGTGGCAGAAAGGAAAAGATAAAGTGCCGGAAAAGCACATTCACATGATTCAGATGTGGCACTCGGATCACGTAAGGAAGGCCGAAGCGCTTGAAAATTGGGAATGCGCGCCTATCACGTTCCCGGCATTTTGGAAGATCTGCCCAACGGACCTACCGTTAACGATCACTGCAACAATCGGACGTTGCCGGGTATCACGTATTTATATCGATACGGGTAGCGCTATGGATGTCATTTATGAACATTGCTTTTTGCAGTTACCACAGGACATGAGGAACAAGGTTAAACCCCCCGTTGCACCCCGTTACGGGATTCACAGGTGAAACGACTTGGCCCTTAGGGCGTGTTACTATCGATGTGACGTTAGGAGATTATTACCGTTCCCGCACCGTGCAGTTAACATTTGTAGTGGTTCGTAGCCAATCCAAGTACAATGTGATTTTAGGACGGACAGCGCTCCAGGAGTTGGGTGCAATACCTTCAACGGTTCACGGTATGCTGAAGTTCCCCACAAGGGCAGGCGTAGCAACTTTGTTTTCAGACCGCGCTCAATTCTGCGCTGATACCAGTCAACCGGTTGTGCAGTTGGCACCTGTTAATCGCGAAGGGGGTGTCATGATCAATCATACGTTTCCCGAGAAAGTCATTAAAATCGGTAGAACCCTTTCGGAGGAAACTAAGAGTGCTCTATGTGATTTGCTGTCCAACAACGCCGATGTTTTTGCTTGGCAAGAGTCAGACATGATAGGAGTTCCAAGGGAGGTGGCGGAGCACCATTTAAACGCAAACCCAAGCATAATGCCAGTACGATAGAAAAAGAGAGGAATGGCACCAGAACGAAGCACATTCCTCCGTAGCGAGGTAGAGAAGCTTGTTGACGCCAACATATTGAGAGAAGTCCGTTACCAAACTTGGGTAGCCAACCCGGTGCTAGTCAAGAAAGCCAACGGGGCGTGGCGCATGTGCGTTGATTTCAAAGATATCAATAGGGCGTGCCCAAAGGATAACTATCCGCTACCAGAGATTGACTGGAAGGTCGAATCACTTGCCGGGTACCGCTTTAAATGCTTCCTTGATACGTACAAAGGGTATCATCAGATTCAAATGGCGGAAGGAGATGAGGATAAAACGGCGTTTCACACTGATCACGGCATTTTTTGCTACAATAAGATGCCATTTGGATTAAAGAACGCTGGAGCAACGTATCAACGGGTGATAGACACTGCCTTCAAGAACCAGATAGGACGTGTCACGACCCTACTTTTTCCGTTATCTTTTACCGTTTATTATTTAACATCCGTTAATTGTTATTCGTGCCATGTTATTTCTATGATCTATATTATTATTTTTGTAATAATATATTAATTATTATGTGTTATGTAAATATTTGTATTCATATTTTAAGTTGTACGTTTCTACGTGTCGTGGATTTCTATCTGGCGAATCTTTTCGGTTTTCAAACCAACGGTCAAACTTTTGGGATTTTTAAATTCAAATTATTTTAAATATGATATTTTGATGTCATATGATCATATATAGTGTTTATATATTTTATTTGTCGCGTATATGTTATCTCTCCGAAATTTTAATCGCGTAACGGTGTTTTCGCGTTTCGGGCTTCGTTCGGGCATTCGGGCCACAAGACTTCTTTCATTTATCAAATTTGGGCCCAAAAGGGGCCCACACCATCAAAATTTCGGCCAAAATAGGAGCCCCCTCCCCATTTTTCATTTTCCCATTTTCAATTTCACTTCCTCATTTTTTTCCCTAAACCTATCCCTAGCAAACATCCTCTCTTCCTCCCTCACTTATTTGGAATGAATTTTTACCATCATCATCAGCTAAATCAGCCAACAACATGAAACAATAAATTGTTCATCATTTCTCAAGATCATCTACATAATCGGATTCACCGTTTCGCATTCTACGTCATCCTTCTTCTTGATTTTTGATTTGGGTATAATCATGAACCCTAAATTTTTAATTCTTATTTATTTTTATTTATTTTGATCTTATATTGATGCTATAGTGCTTATATGTTATTGTATTGTTGATTGTATGCATAGAAATGCTCGTTAATTCATGTTTTCGGTTTGATTAATTTGGGACAGCAGCATTTTCGTTCATTTCTGTTTATGTAACTGATATAAAAGTGAAATTAAAGTATCTAGATGAGTTCCTCTCATCAAGACATTAATTTTAGACTCCGGATTCATGACATTTCGATTTCCCGAACTCTAGATATGATTAAAATGGTGTTTTGTTGGGATTAAATTGTGAAAACGATTTGAACCAGGTTTGGTCTGACTTTGTGACCACTTTTGGAGTCTTTAGGGTGTACTAGTGTGTTAGGATTGATGATGGGATGAACTTTCATGTTCGGGTCATCTAAATCCGAGCCACGGATCACCCGTTATGACTAAAACGTGTTTTGAAACGAATTAAAGTTCCAAGTTGTGTAATGGCTGATCATCATGACTTGGTTACTGTTCTTGGTGTGTTATTGAGTGCACCAATGTGTCGGGTGGTTTGATTAGGCGGATATATATAAGGCTCGCCGAAAACCGACACCCGGGGCTCAAGATACGACCCGATGAACTTTTAATTAAAACTTATGGTTAATTATTAAAACTTATGATATAAATAATGATTTTCATTATTATTAAATTACTTATGATATAAAAAGTAATTATTATAATTTAAGACTTATGATATATATTTATTATATCATTATTTAATTACTTATGATTTAATTAAACTTTTAATTAACTTATGATTAATAATACTTTTATTATTAATGGAAAATACTTATGATAAGTATTAAACTTATATTATGAGATTATTATTATAAGACTTATAATAAGGATTAATTAGTTATTTAATTATTATAAGGCTTAGTTATTATGTAATTATAATTTAATTATTAAATACTTATGGTTTAATAATTATAATTAGAAACTTATAATATGATTAATAATTCATTATTAATTAATAATACTTATGATATGATTTAAAAGTTATTATTAATTAATAATACTTATATTATGACTAATATTTAATTAATTAATTAAATACTTATGTTATATTAATTATATCATTTAAACTTATGTTAACTTTATTAATTCATTTTAATTTAATTAAACTTATGTTATGACATAATTATACATAATTAACTTTAATTAACATTATAACTTATATTATTATTACAACTTACACTTTTAAAATTAATGTTGACTATGTTTGACCAAGGTTGACTTTTGAGTTGACTTTCGGTTGACTTTGACTTTCAGTTGACTTTTGTATACATTCTAATTAAGGAAACCTTCCTAACTCAAAAACTTTCTAAAAATAGAAACTTTCTAAATATGAAAACTTTCTAAATTTGGAAACTTTCCAAAAATAGAAACTTTCCAATAATAGAAACTTTTCAAAAATAGAAACTTTCCAAAAATAGAAACTTCCCAAAAATGGAAACCTGCTAAAAATAGATACTTTCTAAAAAAAGGAAGTGTGTGTCCGTACGCTGTTCCGATCAAACCGATGCATGTTGAGTATTGTTCTATGTCTACTTGCAACAAGTACTATAGCTATCATACTATGACTTGACCTAAGTTAGTTATTTATATCGACCTGCTTTATTTATAGGTCGGCGTTGTGGTCATTCTTGATCACTTACTTCATTTGCTGTTCGCATTTTTGTGTGGTTACTTCGTTTGCTTTAAGGTGAGTTATAGTCCCATTTTTCTATTTTAAATCTTTTGGGATGAGAATACATGCATTTTATTTTTACGTATTGGACACAAGTGGAAGTTGGTTTAAATTATTCATTGCGAGTTGAACAAAAATATTCCCTAATCTGGTAATTGTAATCACTGGTTTCTACTGGTGAACGCGAATCCTATGGATAGATCTATCGGGTTTGACAACCCCATTTCGAGCTAGTCGCGCTAGCAATTTATAATCGGAATGTTTAGTACTTCGTATTTAGTTGAAGATACACTTGTTCGGTGTATATTATTTATTGTGTTTGGCAAGGGTAAATAAATGGTTAAGTAGTTACCAGGTGGCTCACGGAAAATGGAATAATGTTTTTATATATTTTCTAGCATATAATTTTGTGGTCCAAAAAGGAGTTTTTATGTTTTCAAACATAAATTTTTATGGTTTAAATTAAATATTGTTTGCAATATTAAACTTATAATTCACTCAACATTTTTGTTGACAGTTACTCGATGTTTTATTCTCAGGTTCATGATTGATTCCTTCCGCTGTGCTTAGAGAGTTTGCATATTTTTGATGGCAGCTTTTGTTAAACATTAACTTGCATTCTATTTTGATACATTTAATAGTGGACGTTGTTGACTTGTTTTGGTCAACTTTTGGTTAAGTAATAATGTATGGTTTTTCTAAACTTACACATTTTGGTAGGTTTCCTTTATAGGAAATCATTTTTAAATAAAGAATGCAAGGTTATTTATCAAATTCATATAGAGATTGATCAAGCTGTGGGACCAAGATAACGATGGTCATCAAGTGTACTTTGACGGGTCGTTTCATTTGGTATCAGAGCGTTGGTTGTAGGGAATTAGGCTGCATTGATGTCGTTACCCGAGTCAATAGGGTGCATTAATGAGTCTAGTCTACAGCCCGGCCTACAATATATTATTATATGTGATTATTTGTATCGTATTGGTATGTATATTGCTATCATACATACATCTCTATTATATTCTGAATTCGGGAGGAACTTCCATTCTGATTTAAACATATTTTCCGACTCATGCGAACTATCCTTATAAGAACACCTCGGGTAGTGAAACCGAGTAATGTCATTCTTGACTTCTAAATGCTCGGCATTTCAATGTCAGCTATTATGTTTAGGTATATAACATTCTTGTTATATTACGTGCCTTTGTGCCGTTGTGCCTTTGTGCTTTGGGTTGCGAACCGGAAACATCATTCTTGACTTTTAAAGATTTTTGGTACTACGAAGACATTTCTATGTCATCGTTACCCCTATTCGTTACTTATGATGTTTTATCTCTTATGCTATCCTTAGCACATTGTTTAAGAAATTGTTTTAGAGAAATTGTGTGGAAATCCGAGGTTGATCGCGTGTCCTGACCTCATGTAGTGCTATTGGAATGGAACTATGAATTAGTGAAATATAATGGCGTCAGGCCAACGTGATTATATTACGTTAATTCATAAAGAAGTCCCAATATTGTGACATGAGGAATAGAAAGCAAGTCAAAGAAATTTTTTTTACACCACTCATTCAGAAATTCTGATGTATTACATGGGTAGGGAAAATATTCATTATCTTATTCGTTGATATGCGAGGAGCTCGTTTTAACCAGATTATCTATCTCATGCTCTATCCTTCATAACTCGCTTGTTAGCAACAGCTTCGCTCGGGAACAATTTTGGCCCAAGGACTTCTGTCATGATAATAGTCAAAATAACATTTAACTCATTGGTTTTCATGACCTCGTAACATTTGTTGGTCAAATTTCGCACGACGATTCAAGTCATTTACTCTATCTTTCACGATCTTACTTCAACTTGTAACCTCTGAAATACAGATACTCTGTTTATCATCGAGAGTTTTACACATTTGTTTAATTGGACGGTTCTCACGAGATTTATGGGCGAATAGAAGTAATGAAATATTTTGTCATGTATACAATTTATAAAATCATATATGTACGTATGGATTCAAATGAATAAATTTACCCTTACCTATTTTGGCTAGTATACACTAAATTATACCTTCAAAATTATTTGAAAACCACTCCTTTATTGAGTTGTTTAACTGAGTCAAATTATTTTATATAAAATGGTACACGTTGTACATACTTCTAAATTTACTAAGAACTTCGTTCCATTTATGGGGTCACATCAGACGTTTAAAGCTTTCTCAAAACTTCTTTGATTGATTATATTAGAATTTTCGCATTACTCTACAGAGTGTTTGGATCACAGTTCTTCTCATCCTCCGTTTAAGGATGAAATTTACCATTAAGTTCATTGA
Source organism: Rutidosis leptorrhynchoides (assembly GCF_046630445.1). Classification (NCBI taxonomy): domain Eukaryota; kingdom Viridiplantae; phylum Streptophyta; class Magnoliopsida; order Asterales; family Asteraceae; genus Rutidosis; species Rutidosis leptorrhynchoides. The sequence continues at coordinate 700,105,158 of NC_092333.1, read as the reverse complement.
TAGAAACTCTTACACCACTTTGGATGCCGGTTTTATAAAATTTGTTGGAAGGTCCTTGCGCTCATAAAATTTTCCCTCTTATGGTTGGACATGGCCGAAATGCGGACCGATAAATCAATTTTCTGGGGTACACTCGGTGGTCACCCTATTGTAGAAAAGGTGCTAGGTGGGTTTCTACCCCAACGGTTGTTATAGTGGGTATCATGGATATATATTACACTAGACCGTTTAAGGAGTTTCTACTCTCAATATTCGCTGTCAGCCGCAACACCCTCATAAACATCAATCCTAGGATTCAATATTTTGAGGTGCACAAAATTATTTTTGGAGATTCATCTCACCCGGAGTCGGCCATTCTTTATAACCCATGATTCGCGTTCTTTTCATCCGCACATAAATTTAAAATTATGGATAAATCCTAGATTTCCTCACTCATTGTACAATGAAGTTCACTCTCGTTAAATTATCACACCTTTCGTACGTCTTCCTTTCAGAAATGTAATGAAAATTTACTTTGAAGTCCATGATCCTCGTTATTTCCTTTGAGAGAATTGCCTTATATATCTATGCCACCGATGTGACTACTCCATATATTTCTTCCTTCATTGTTGCAACTGTATTTCATTCGTCCCAATTCGTTCCCTTGGGGAGCTCCTGTTCTATTTGTTAAGAAGAAAGATGGTTCGTTTCGTTTGTGTATTGATTATCGTGAATTGAACAAGCTTACTGTTAAAAACCGTTACCTCCTCCCAAGAATTGATGATCTGTTCGATCAGCTTCAAGGTTCGTCTGTTTATTCTAAAATTGATCTTCGTTCCAGTTATCATCAACTGCGTGTTAAAGAATATGATGTTCCGAAAACCGCTTTTCGCACCCGTTATGGTCAATACGAATTTCTTTTTATGCTGTTCGGATTGACTAACGCACCTGTTATGTTCATGGACCTCATGAACCGTGTGTGTAGACCTTATCTGGACAATTCGTTATTATTTTCATCGGCGATATTCTCATCTAATCCAAGAGTGATTAAGAGCACGAAGATTAGTGCTTGATTTGTTAAGAAAAGAAGAGTTGTATGCTGAATTTTTCTAAGTGTGCATTCTGGTTGAAAGAAGTTCAATTCCTTGGGCACGTTGTTAGTAAACAGGGAATTCAAGTTGATCATGCCAAGATTGAGGCAAATGAGAAGTGAGAAACTCCGAAGACTCCTACTCAGATTCGTCAGTTCCTAGGTTTGGCAGGCCATTATAGAAGGTTCATTCAAGATTTTTTATGAGTAACGAAACCTCTGACTGCTTTAACGCATAAGGGGAAGAAGTATGAGTGGAAGAGTGAACAAGAGTCTGCTTTCCAAACTCTGAAGAAGAAGTTAACTTCTGCACCGATATTATCACTACATGAGGGTAATGATGATTTTGTAATCTATTGTGATGCTTCGTGTCAAGGCTTTGGTTGTGTTTTGATGCATCGAAAGAAAGTCCTTGCTTACACGTCACGTCAGTTGAAGATTCATGAACAGAATTATACAACCCATGATTTAGAATTGGGAGCTGTTGTGTTCGCACTCAAGAATTGGTTACTTATATGGGGTCAAATGTACAGTGTACACTGATCACAAAAGTCTTCAACGTGTTCTTGATCAAAAACAGCTAATTTGAGACAGCGAAGATGGATTGAGTTATTGAACGAGTATTATTGTGAACTCCTCTATCATCCGGGAAGGGCCCATGTTGTGGTCGACGCTTTAAGTCAAAAAGAGAGAGTTAAACCTCGTAGGTTTAGAGCCTTGAGTATGACCATTTGAACTAACCTCGCTAGGCAGATTCTTGAGGTACAAGAAGAAGCCTTGAAGGAGGAGAATTTTCATAACGGGAAGGTTCGAGGCTTGAGTAAACAGTTTGAGGTACGAACCGATGGTACTCAGTATTTTGCGGGGCGTGCTTGGGTTTTGAAGTTTGGTGATCTGCGACAACTTGTTTTGGATAAGGCTCATAGGTCTAGGTACTCTATTCATCCTGGTTCAGGAAAGATGTATCATGACCTTAAGGAGCGGTATTGGTGGCCTAATTTGAAAGCTGATGTTTCTACGTATGTGGCTAAGTGCTTGACATGTGCTAAGGTTAAAGTTGAACATCAGAAACCGTCCGAACTTCTGGTGCGACCTGAAATTCCCGAGTGGAAGTGGGAAGGTATTACGATGGACTTATTGCGAAGTTACCGAGAGTTGTGGGTGGTTATGATACCATTTGGGTGATTGTTGACCGACTCACTAAGTCAGCTCATTTCTTGCCAATTAAGGAAACAGATTCGAAGGAGAAGCTTACTCGTTTGTATTTGAAGGAGATTGTTTCTAGACATGGTGTTCCCGTATCTATTATATTGGACCGAGACAGTTGATTTACATCGAGGTTTTGGCAGTCCTTTGCTTTGGGAACTAAATTGGATATGAACACTGCTTATCATCCATAGTCAGATGGTTAGAGTGAAAGAACCATTCAAATGTTGGAAGATATGTTACGAGCATGCATCATTGATTTTGGTAATGGTTGGGATAAGTACTTGCCACTGGCTGAATTTTCTTATAATAACAGCTATCATGCAAGTATTAAGCTGCACTTTTTGAAGCTCTGTATGGTAGAAAGTGCATGTCTCCTGTCTGCTGGAATGAGGTTGAGGATGCTCAACTCACAGGTCCAGGAATTATTCATGATACTACCGAGAAGATCGTACAGATTAAGGAAAGTTTAAGAACTGCCAGAAGTTGGCAAAAGAGCTATGCCGATAAGAGAAGGAACAATATTGAATTTCAGGTCGGTGATCGTGTTATGTCGAAGGTATCACCTTGGAAGGGCGTGATACGTTTTGGTAAAAAGGAAAGTTAAATCCTCGATTTGTTGGACCGTTTGAGATTATCGAAAGAATTGGACCCGTGGCTTATCGTTTGAAATTGCCACAAGAGCTTAGCGCTTTTCATAGCGTTTTTCATGTATCGAATTTGAAGAAGTGTTTGGTCGAGGCCAATGAAACCATTCCTCTTGAGGAACTTCATGTTGATAAACAACTCCATTTTATTGAGGAACCTGTCGAGATTATGGATCGAGAGGTTAAGACTCTTAAACAAAGTGGAATTCCTATCGTCCGAATGAGATGGAATGCCAGACGCGGACCCAAGTTCACTTGGGAACGTGAAGATAAGATGAGGTAGAAGTACCCGCACTTGTTCCTAGATGACGAGTCAACCCCTGCACTTGCTTAAATTTCAGGACGAAATTTCCGTAACGGGAAGGTACTGTCACGACCCTACTTTTTCCGTTATCTTTTACCGTTTATTATTTAACGTCCGTTAATTGTTATTCGTGCCATGTCATTTCTATGATCTATATTATTATTTTTGTAATAATATATTAATTATTATGTGTTATGTGAATATTTGTATTCCTATTTTAAGTTGTACGTTTCTACGTGTCGTGGATTTCTATCCGGCGAATCTTTGCGGTTTTCAAACCAACGGTCAAACTTTTGGGATTTTTAAATCCAAATTATTTTAAATATGATATTTTGATGTCATATGATCATATATAGTGTTTATATATTTTATTTGTCGCGTATATGTTATCTCTCCGAAATTTTAATCGCGTAACGGTGTTTTCGCGTTTCGGGCTTCGTTCGGGCATTCGGGCCACAAGACTTCTTTCATTTATCAAATTTGGGCCAAAAAGGGGCCCACACCATCAAAATTTCGGCCAAAATAGGAGCCCCCTCCCCATTTTTCATTTTCCCATTTTCAATTTCACTTCCTCATTTTTTTCCCTAAACCTATCCCTAGTAAACATCCTCTCTTCCTCCCTCACTTATTTGGAACGAATTTTTACCATCATCATCATCTAAATCGGCCAACAACATGAAACAATAAATTGTTCATCATTTCTCAAGATCATCTACATAATCGGATTCACCGTTTCGCGTTCTACGTCATCCTTCTTCTTGATTTTTGATTTGGGTATAATCATGAACCCTAAATTTTTAATTCTTATTTATTTTTATTTATTTTGATCTTATATTGATGCTATAGTGCTTATATGTTATTGTATTGTTGATTGTATGCATAGAAATGCTCGTTAATTCATGTTTTCGGTTTGATTAATTTGGGATAGCAGCATTTTCGTTCATTTCTGTTTATGTAACTGATATAAAAGTGAAATTAAAGTATCTAGATGAGTTCCTCTCATCAATACATTAATTTTAGACTCCGGATTCATGAACCAGGTTTGGTCCGACTTTGTGACTACTTTTGGAGTCTTTAGGGTGTACTAGTGTGTTAGGATTGATGATGGGATGAACTTTCATGTTCGGGTCATCTAAATCCGAGCCACGGATCACCCGTTATGACTAAAACGTGTTTTGAAACGAATTAAAGTTCCAAGTTGTGTAATGGCTGATCATCACGACTTGGTTACTGTTCTTGGTGTGTTCTTGAGTGCACCAATGTGTCGGGTGGTTTGATTAGGAGGATATATATAAGGCTCGCCGAAAACCGACACCCGGGGCTCAAGATACGACCCGATGAACTTTTAATTAAAACTTATGGTTAATTATTAAAACTTATGATATAAATAATGATTTTCATTATTATTAAATTACTTATGATATAAAAAGTAATTATTATAATTTAAGACTTATGATATATATTTATTATATCATTATTTAATTACTTATGATTTAATTAAACTTTTAATTAAACTTATGATTAATAATACTTTTATTATTAATGGAAAATACTTATGATAAGTATTAAACTTATATTATGAGATTATTATTATAAGACTTATAATAAGGATTAATTAGTTATTTAATTATTATAAGGCTTAGTTATTATGTAATTATAATTTAATTATTAAATACTTATGGTTTAATAATTATAATTAGAAACTTATAATATGATTAATAATTCATTATTAATTAATAATACTTATGATATGATTTAAAAGTTATTATTAATTAATAATACTTATATTATGACTAATATTTAATTAATTAATTAAATACTTATGTTATATTAATTATATCATTTAAACTTATGTTAACTTTATTAATTCATTTTAATTTAATTAAACTTATGTTATGACATAATTATACATAATTAACTTTAATTAACATTATAACTTATATTATTATTACAACTTACACTTTTAAAATTAATGTTGACTATGTTTGACCAAGGTTGACTTTTGAGTTGACTTTCGGTTGACTTTGACTTTTAGTTGACTTTTGTATACTTTCTAATTAAGGAAACCTTCCTAACTCAAAAACTTTCTAAAAATAGAAACTTTCTAAATATGGAAACTTTCTAAATTTGGAAACTTTCCAAAAATAGAAACTTTCCAATAATAGAAACTTTTCAAAAATAGAAACTTTCCAAAAATAGAAACTTCCCAAAAATGGAAACCTGCTAAAAATAGATACTTTCTAAAAAAAGGAAGTGTGTGTCCGTACGCTGTTCCGATCAAACCGATGCATGTTGAGTATTGTTCTATGTCTACTTGCAACAAGTACTATAGCTATCATACTAAGACTTGACCTAAGTTAGTTATTTATATCGACCTGCTTTATTTATAGGTCGGCGTTGTGGTCATTCTTGATCACTTACTTCATTTGCTGTTCGCATTTTTGTGTGGTTACTTCGTTTGCTTTAAGGTGAGTTATAGTCCCATTTTTCTATTTTAAATCTTCTGGGATGAGAATACATGCATTTTATTTTTACGTATTGGACACAAGTGGAAGTTGGTTTAAATTATTCATTGTGAGTCGAACAAAAATATTCCCTAATCTGGTAATTTTAATCACTGGTTTCTACTGGTGAACGCGAATCCTATGGATAGATCTATCGGGTTTGACAACCCCATTTCGAGCTAGTCGCGCTAGCAATTTATAATCGGAATGTTTAGTACTTCGTATTTAGTTGAAGATACACTTGTTCGGTGTATATTATTTATTGTGTTTGGCAAGGGTAAATAAATGGTTAAGTGGTTACCAGGTGGCTCACGGAAAATGGAATAATGTTTTTATATGTTTTCTAGCATATAATTTTGTGGTCCAAAAAGGAGTTTTTATGTTTTCAAACATAAATTTTTATGGTTTAAATTAAATATTTTTTGCAATATTAAACCTATAATTCACTCAACATTTTTGTTGACAGTTACTCGCATGTTTTATTCTCAGGTTCATGATTGATTGCTTCCGCCGTGCTTAGAGAGTCTGCATATTTATGATGGCAGCTTTTGTTAAACATTAACTTGCATTCTATTTTGATACATTTAATAGTGGATGTTGTTGACTTGTTTTGGTCAACTTTTGGTTAAGTAATAATGTATGATTTTTCTAAACTTACACATTTTGGTAGGTTTCCTTTTTAGGAAATCATTTTTAAATAAAGAATGCAAGGTTATTTATCAAATTCATATAGAGATTGATCAAGCTGTGGGACCAAGATAACGATGGTCGTCAAGTGTACTTTGACGGGTCGTTTCATTTGGTGTCAGAGCGTTGGTTGTAGGGAATTAGGCTGCATTGATGTCGTTACCCGAGTCAATAGGGTGCATTAGTGAGTCTAGTCTACAACCTGACCTACAATATATTATTATATGTGATTATTTGTATCGTATTGGTATGTATATTGTTATCATACATACATCTCTATTATATTCTGAATCCGGGAGGAACTCCCATTCCGATTTAAACGTATTTTTCGACTCATGTGAACTATCCTTATAAGAACACCTCGGGTAGTGAAACCGAGGGATGTCATTCTTAACTTCTAAATGCTCGGCATTTCAATGTCAGCTATTATGTTTAGGTATATAACATTCTTGTTATATTACGTGCCTTTGTGCCGTTGTGCCTTTGTGCTTTGGGTTGCGAACCGGAAACATCATTCTTGACTTTTAAAGATTTTTGGTACTTCGAAGACATTTATATGTCATCGTTACCCCTATTCGTTACTTATGATGTTTTGTCTCTTGTGCTATCCTTAGCACATTGTTTAAGAAATTGCTTACACGTCACGTCAGTTGAAGATTCATGAACATAATTATACAACCCATGATTTAGAATTGGGAGCTGTTGTGTTCGCACTCAAGAATTGGTTACTTATATGGGGTCAAATGTACAGTGTACACTGATCACAGAAGTCTTCAACATGTTCTTGATCAAAAACAGCTAATTTGAGACAGCGAAGATGGATTGAGTTATTGAACGAGTATTAATGTGAACTCCTCTATCATCCGGGAAGGGCCAATGTTGTGGCTGATGCTTTAAGTCGAAAAGAGAGAGTTAAACCTCGTAGGTTTAGAGCCTTGAGTATGACCATTTGAACTAACCTCGCTAGGCAGATTCTTAAGGTACAAGAAGAAGCCTTGAAGGAGGAGAATTTTCATCACGGGAAGGTTCGAGGCTATGAGCATCACAATCTGTACCTTGAAAATCAACGTCATACACATCGTAGTTACCAAGAAATACCAGCAACAATAACCGATGAAGTATTAACTCATTTTCCCTGAAGAAATTTTATTTATATTTAATATATATGAATTTTGAAATCAAAATAAATCTTTTCGTACTAAGCTATTACGTGTGAATCTTAACTGGTAGGTACTACTCGGTTAGTTCATATTACTAATATGCAATGATGTACATCCTTCCTTAACAACTTAACCATTGTTAACTACAATCTCTGTTTCAACTTAATGAATTCCATTTCATAATAAACCAAGTGTATTATTCAATTACATAATTGATTTTACATTTTCATTTTCGATGTACTCGAAACTTTCCAGAAAACATCATCTGTGCCTTGTAAGGTTCACAAAAATTCTACGAGCATCAACATCCTTCACCGAGGAATAAGAATAAATAATGAAGTATCGATTACATTAGCGAAATACTCCGCAAAGATTATGTAATCTTTAATGTTTTAGAGATTAATCATTTCTAAGTCAAGCCGAAAATTTAATGAGCTTAATATGATATTAACTCATTAAATCTGTGTTACATATGAAGAAAATATACATACATATATTTTCATAAAGACGGTAATAAAAATTCTTTTGTACAAAGTATTAATTATGAAATCTTTAACGGGTAGGTAATACCCGGGAAATATATAAGTTCGCAATTAATATGTTACACTGTACATTCTTCAACTTTGATTCAAAAATTATTAACTATGCTCACAGCGATATACAATCGTTTCTATACAAATTCAATTACATATTCTGATATTGACGGATCAGAATTCAAGTCAAGATTTAACAGGTGACATCATTCTCAGATCTCTACATCTTTCAAAGCTATACTTTGACTTCAAAAATGTGAAAGATCCTTTATCATTGTTATTACCGAAAATAAACTTGCAATTCCTTTTCAAAGTATCCAGTGTTATCAACCGTTCAACCAGTCAACGACGACCTTTCAGACTTGTAACTTTGGCATATACGTTTTTTTTGTTACTGGGGAACCTTTCATGTTCCACCACATTAACAGTAAATCTACCAGCAGATTCATTAATCTGTGACTTAAATTCTCTCTGAAAAACCATTATAATTGTTCATTGAAACCCTATCATGTACTTATCCACATCTTGTAACGGTAATTGCCATACCAACTACCGGGAATTAGCAATCAGAATTTCGAATTTCGCAGCAATTCTACGCCAACAGTTATATATATACATATAATGTCTATCTCCTAGACTTACTTACTTCGAATGTGAAGTTTCTGAAAAACACCCCAAACTGTGAAACTAGTCCTACGAATTTTGGAAAAATGCTGATGAAGAAGCAAAAACTATAAACGACCTTAACAGTCAAAAGTTTGATGATAAAGAATAGTATGGTGGTAAAGCTGAGAAAAAGAGAAGGTTTGGAACTGAAAACGGATTGAGCAGACCATGAAGGAGGCTGGGGACAAATCACAAAGACTAAACCTGCCTTCAAAGAATACAAATGATTCAGTATCTGCTGAAGTCATTAACGAATACCTTGCTCCTTACTCAAAAACCGTTACGAACAAATCTTCTTCATCATCCTTCGATATTAGAAATTCTAAGATATTATCATATCTTTCATTATAAATATATTCGATATTTCTGAAGATATCTTCATAACTATTATCATCCGAAATTATTTATCTCTTCACGCTATCTGTGTTACATCATAAAAGAAACTATTTTAGTTTCTAATTTCTGAAAATTTCGAAAAATGGATGTTTTTGAAGTAGTGTTGGGAATTGAAGCATGAGTTAGTATAATATAATGACACTTGATCAACGTGATTATATTACAGTAAGTCATGCTGAGTTTCCAATGGAACGTGATAAAGGTTCACAGATCATACCCTCATCATGAACCATGTTACATAACTCTTTCATTCTATTTAACCTCTAAACATATCAAGAAAATATTTTTCTTGATGATTCGGTCTTTTTCGAGGTATTCTGGTAATTTGACAAGTCAGATTGTGCCATTACCATTTCTTTCTTAGAACATTAACTATGTTCATTTCAAAATCCATACCTACGAATTCTGGACCATTATTCGCTTGACTTAAAGTCGGGAAGAGAAAACGAAAGCATGAAGCTCCGAAATATAATGAAAAATATAAAGCCCAAAAATAACCCCGAAATTACAAACCGTGTATATCAATGCGTATAGCAATATAAAGACACGGGAGAATGAAAAACAATATAACTCCAAGGTAATAGTAGAAGAAAATAACCTCCTCTGGTAGCAAATGAAAAAGAAGAATGAATGATATGATAGCCAAGAAAATAGCAAGAATCAGAACTGGATGAAGCATTTTCACAAATCTTTTGTAAGTATGAAATAAGAAAGAAGATTATAGGAATGGTGAAAATAAATGAAACAGAAGAGGTCAATTTATAGCAAAATATCAGACATAGCAATCGAGGCAGATTACGCATTTAATCAAAGTAAATCCTAATTTCCTTAAATTCTGAAGAATCAAATCTTATTTAAATTATGAAGATTTTCTATTCCTTAAATTCCAGAAATCAATCGTTACTACATCAAGAGATAAGACTAATCTCTATTCTCCATTTCACTCTATTACGATAACTTTTTTCACACGCTTCGAGTAATCGGATTGTTTTATCCGTATTATTCAATGGTGATAAAATTCTATTTACCAACTCATATTCGTCATGAAAACATTTTTATTGTTATCCATGACGACCTCACTCAAATTTCGGGACGAAATTTCTTTAACGGGTAGGTACTGTGACAACCCGAAAATTTTTGACCAAATTTAAACTTTATCTTTAAATGATTTAACGTTTCCGACACGATAAGCAAAGTCTGTAAAACCGAATCTCAAAATTTTTGAACTATTCAAGTACCCTTCGGTTGTTCTCAACGATTCGCGAACCATTATATGTAAATAGATACATATATATACTATAACTTGAAAACGTAACAAAGTTTTAAGTGCATGATACCGTACATTAAACTTATTGGTTTATATATCTATTTGAATATATATGATTTCAAGTTATTTAGTAAACGATAGTAACATTCGATTATTGATTCGATTGATATTTAGATAAGTTAACTAAAATGTTTAAGATGAACCAGTAAAACACTAATTTGCTACAGTATTTTCGAATTACTATAGTACCCGAAAAGCTACAGTGTTTTCAAAAATCACTATTTGCTACAGTAAAAAAAACTTTGCTACAGTAACTTTGCAACATTAAAACACTATTTCAAAATGAAAATGTATATATGTATATGTATATACTATGAGACGATGATTTATAGAAGTAAATGACCAAAACACTCGAAAGTTTAAGATATACTTTGAGTGGTGTAGTTTATGGATAATTTAAGGCTATATTTTGACAAAGGTACGTGTCACGAAATGTAAAATGCAAGTTTTCTCAGCGTACGAAGGGACATTTGAAAAACCGGAACCGGGACATAAGTCGAGTGACGACGTACGACTTATCGTAATAAATTTTACAAGTCACCTATACACGAGAATATAATATAATATATAATTAATTAATTTAAATTATATATATTATATATAATATATTTAAATATGTCGACGAACTACAAAACAAATTAATGTGAGCTATCATTTAAGCATACCAAAGAAACTCCATGCGATCGCATGGAGGCTGGATCCAGAAAACAACTATAAAGCAAGTCGATTTTTGGTTCATTTTGTCATCTATTTTCTCTCGCACTCTCTCACAGAAATATATATATATATATATATATATATATATTATATAATTATTATTATTATTATTATTATTATTAAGATTAATATTATTATTATTAATCGTATTATTATTATTATTATTATTATTATTATTATTATCAGTTGTATTATTATTAGTATTATACATAAAATACTACGACGAGGTCATGAGCGGGTCACTTTTGAAATGGGTTTTCGAGCGGGATAGAGCTAAGGAAGCTATGGGTTATAGCTATGGAGGTTATGGGTAATGTTCATGGGTTTTGTTCGCAAGTCAGACCTAGTGTTTATCATCTCTGTTGCGTCTACGTACTTTCCTACAATATTGAATCACAATATTGATACGTGAGCATTCATATCTTATCTTTTGTATATTAATTGTGTATCCATGTCTAGTGCTCGAGTATATATATTTATGCATACTTGTATGCTAAATTTTGTCGTTAAACAGTTTATGATGAATCACGAATTAAATACATATATTACTGGTAAAAGGTATATGATATACATGTTTTTGGAAAGCTGGCGAAAAATCAATAACTTTTCATTTAGAAATCGCGTAATTTCGATGAACGAATCAAAAGATATGGTCAACTAAATTATGATTGACGTTAATTGGAATTGCTTTTGAATCTGCAATTAATATTTAAAACAACTTGTTTGTAAGTGATAACGCCAAAATTATACATGTTTATTGTCGTTATTTCGATCCAATGTTGTTCCATTTGTATGTAATTGTTATACGTATGTATTGTAATTCATGTACATTTGTAAAAAGTCCATTGTGAATGAATAAATGAAGACCAACAGCGAAAACAGAGTTAAAATGAAGATCGAATGCGTAAAACAGCCCGAAACCACTGAAACAGGTCCAAATGCGGCGCATCTCTCTTAGATGCGGCGCATCTTTGCACCAAATAACTCCCGACAGTTTCAGATGCGGAGCATGAAGACTTCTGGGCCAAAATAGCAACAGATGCGGCACATCTGAGATGGATGCGGCGCATCCAAGCCAGATGCGGCACATCTGTCCCAGATGCGGTGCATCTGACCCCCTGCCGATAGTCCTGAGTGCAGAATCGAGCTGGAATCTACTAAACGTAAAGAGATGCGGCGCATCCCAAAGAGATGCGGCGCATCTTGTCACTTTCTGGCCAAAATAACTAACTTTTAAGGCTATTTAATGAAGCAAATGGTTACTTACTTGAGGGACCTTCACTACTACGTTCTCCCCCAGTTTTAAGACGATTTTCAAGGTCCAAGGAAGGCTGCAAGTTAATCTCCACTCTTTCAACATCTATATTAAGCTAGGATCGTTTATCGCAATTGGTACTATTGTTCTATATCTTTTTAACATGAATTCAACTTGTATTTACTGTTTCATTAGTTCTACTATGATTATGTTAGGCTAAAAGCCTTGTGTGTTTGCTTCAATGTAAGATTTATGGCTTGGGATTGTTCTATACTTTGATGTTATGCTAGTTATACATATGTTTGATTGATTTAATTATCTAGTTCAACCGTAAGAACCATTGTTATGCATGTTTAGATCATTACTTCAATTATATAGATTGCAACCTATTAATGTGAGTTAACTAGGAAAACAATCTATACTTCAATACATCTAGTAATCTAGACGATTAGATACATACACTTAAGTGATTTTGTTATGTGTTTAATTCGGTAATTGAATAAGTTCCAAAGCAACATAGTTATGAAATTACCTCAAGTGATTGTTGTAATTAAGGTTTCACGTGAGTTTAACCGGGTTGAATCTAGTTAGTTAATCAATCTAAATCACCATGTTCTTTCAAGAAATCCATTGTTGTAACTATCTTTATATTCTAGTTCAATTATACGAGTTATGACTTGATTTATGTGAATTTATCAAAGGCTATAATTTGTACTTCAACACCTAGTGATCTACACACATATATGTGAATATAGGATGGTAATTGGATGATATTTAGGTTTTACAATCATGTAGTTTACTTAGAGTGATCTTAGTAAACTAGGTTTTATGTGAATTTAATCAAGAAAGAATCTTGTTGATTAAACATAGTTCTTAAGTTTATAGATATTGTGAAATTGATATAAACTACTCTATTGTAACTATCGCATAACGGTTTTAATTATAAAAGAACAATCCCTGTCATCTATCAAGCATAGAAGTAAACACCGCATTCTCATTATTGTTATTCATTATATTTATTTACTGTTTCGTTAAACAAAAACACAACTTCAAATATAAATCCCCTTTTTAGAATAATTAATTGTGGTAAAATCATTTAAATAAACTTCTCCCTGTGGATCGAACTGGTCAATTTACTTGCTAGTTCCTACATGATCGGGTTTTAGTTGCCTGTATTATGTGTTAGTTATTAAGCATATTGTCTACATTTTAAAGGTTACGTCTTGACACATCAGTAAGATTGATAAATTGGATTTTTGAATATTACCAATCGAGTAAATGAATCCTTATATAAGGTACGTCTCGTTTTGTTGAACCATTCTCCAAATTGACCTTTTGAAACGACTTTGGATAACTTTTGTATGTCGATCTCGAGCATTAGGATTATGATACACTATGACCAGACCTAGCTTGTTAGACATTTATTTACCAACATATGTTCTCTAGGTTGAAACAACTGAAATCTTGTGATCCACCTTTATACACAGATTATGCGAAACATTAAAACTATGAACTCACCAACCTTTGTGTTGACACTTGTTAGCATGTTTATTCTCAGGTTCCCTAGAAGTCTTTCGCTGTTTGCTTATATGTTAGACAAGCTATGTGCATGGAGTCTTCCATGGCATCTTTTTCAAGGAAACGTTGCATTCACCAAATCATCACCATGTATCTTATTTTGACTGCATTGTCAACGGAAGTACTGTTGTAAAATATTATTTATGGTGATTGTCTATACGTAGAAATCATCAGATGTCGAAAACCTTTGATTTAAATATTCATTTATGGTGTGCCTTTTCAAAAGAATGCAATGTTTACAAAACGTATCATATAGAGGTCAAATACCTCACAATAAAATCGATGAATGACGTGTTCGTCCATATGGATTTGGAGCGATCGTCACATTTTCTGTTTCCAATAATGAAGTGGAGTATGAAGCATTGCTCTTCGGGTTACGTATCGCTGAAAAGATAGGCATTACGGCACTGAAAGTGGCGGTTGATTCACAACTGGTGGCAAATCAGTTGAATGGAACATTCGAAGCCAGAGACCCCGTAATGCAAAAATATTTGAAACTGGCGGAAGAATTAGCCAACAAGTTCGATTCTTTTTCAATCACACAAGTGCCGCGTTTAATGAACAAAAAGGCTGACGCCCTCAGCAAGCTCGCTTCGCTGACGTTCAACCACTTCGCTAAGGACGTATGGGTGGAGGTCGTTAACCAAAAATCCACCGATGTGGTACAGGTATCAAGCCGTCGCGCTTATAAAACCTACACCGCCTGTTTGATAAAATAAATTTCATAACAATTGCAACGTGATGCTTGACAGGCGGCGGCACCAGTCGAGGAGGTAAACACTTGGATGAACCCAATCGTCAACTATCTGAAAGACTGAACATTACCTTCTAACAGCGTAACGGCTAAGAAAATCCGCATGAAGGCTCCAATGTATGTTATACGTGACGGTGTACTATACAAGAAGTCATTCTTGGGTCCGTTGTTACGTTGCGTGGGTCCACAAGAGGCAAAAACTGTGATAAGGGAAGTACATGAAGGAACTTGCGGAATGCATTCAGGGTTTCGTACTGTTGTAAGAAAAATTATGCGCTTGGGTTATTACTGGCCATCCATGTACCGTGACACCAACGATGTAATTAAGAATTGCCTTTCCTGTCAACGCCACATGCCACAAATTCACGCACCGTCTCATGAGTTGATTCCCATCACATCGGCTTGGCCATTTTACAAGTGGGCAATCGATCTAGTCGGCCCGTTTCCCGATGGATGGCACCTTGTTGTAGCGGTTGACTTTTTTACGAAATGGGTGGAGGCTAAGCCTTTGAAGAGAATCACGGGTAGACAGATTGTAAATTTTGTTTGGGAAGATATAGTGTACCATTTCGGGGTACCACACGAGATTGTCAGTGACAACGGGAAGCAATTTTCACATGATCCGTTTCGAGCTTGGTGCGACGGACTAAATATCAAACAAACGTTTAGTTCCATTGCTCACCCTCAAGCTAACGAGCAGGTTGAAGTTACCAACAGGGACATTGTATCCGGCATTAGAGGCAGGTTGGATACGGATCAGAATGGTTGGGAAGACGAGTTGCCAATGGTTCTTTGGGCGTTTCGCACCACACCAAAAGGAAGCAATCGCGAAACACCTTTTAGCCTTGTTTACAGTTCAGAGGCGGTCATCCTTGCAGAAATAGCGGTCTCGACGCAGCGCGTCACGAAATTCAACGAGGAAGCTAACATGGTACAGTTGAGGGAAAACATGGATCTGTTAGAGGAACACAGATGCATAACAGCAATCAATGAAGCGGCTAACAAGCAAAAAATCGCCAAATATTACAACCAGCGTGTGCACGAACGTTCGTTCCGCCCCGGTGATTACGTTTGGCGCAATAATAATGCCAGCAGAGTTGAAGACCTTGGCAAGTTAGGGCCTAACTGGGAGGGCCCGTACGAAGTTGTGGACGTCCTCGGTAATAGGGCGTACAACTTGAAAACGCCTGATGGCAAGTTCGTGCCACGTACATGGTACGCAACCAATCTCAAGAAATTCTATGTTTAGAATATTTAGTATGTTGAAACTATGTGTTCCACTATTCAATGTTTTTTTTAATTCTGTGACTGATCATCACAAATTTGTAAGCGCAATGCACCGTGGATTGGTTTGTTTTATTTGAATTTAATGCATTTTCCAGTTTCAGTAATGCGTTACGTAACTATTTATGGCATCACTTAGGTGTTTTTTATACAAAATGTAAATATAAGTCCATTCATGTGTTACACATGCCTTGAACAAAGAATATTCTAGCTTTCGGATGGCATGAACGGCGCTTCGCGTTGAACCTACGTCGAGATGACACCGTAAAGGGATGCCTTCGGGTTTCGTACCCGTCGTGTCCATCCCGGCATGGTCTAGATACATGCAAGTCATGTCAAATTATCAAGTATAAACTTGAAATACCACGCTACCGTGATGAAGACAGCGTGTCGAATAGTATCGAAATGATACACATCAATGAAAGTAAATGCAATACGACATATATAATTACATATTTTCATTCATAATATTGTTTGATTACATCCATCAACAACAAAAATAAAAAATTACAAGTGACAATCTACTTGGGGATCATCCCCTTAATCTTTTCCATGTCTAGCCCAAGCTGGCTCCCAATCTCCTCCACAAAAGGCACCTTGACCGCCTCCACAATCTACTTGGGGATCATCCCCTTAATCTTTTACATACACTTAAGTGATTTTGTTATGTGTTTAATTCGGTAATTGAATAAGTTCCAAAGCAACATAGTTATGAAATTACCTCAAGTGATTGTTGTAATTAAGGTTTCACGTGAGTTTAACCGGGTTGAATCTAGTTAGTTAATCAATCTAAATCACCATATTCTTTCACGAAATCCATTGTTGTAACTATCTTTATATTCTAGTTCAATTATACGAGTTATGACTTGATTTATGTGAATATATCAAAGGCTATAATTTGTACTTCAACACCTAGTGATCTACACACCTATACGTGAATATAGGATGGTAATTGGATGATATTTAGGTTTTACAATCATGTAGTTTACTTAGAGTGATCTTAGTAAACTAGGTTTTATGTGAATTTAACCAAGAAAGAATCTTGTTGATTAAACATAGTTCTTAAGTTTATAGATATTGTGAAATTGATATAAACTACTCTATTGTAACTATCGCATAACGGTTTTAATTATAAAAGAACAATCTCTGTCATCTATCAAGCATAGAAGTAAACACCGCATTCTCATTATTGTTATTCATTATATTTATTTACTGTTTCGTTAAACAAAAACACAACTTCAAATATAAATCCTCTTTTTAGAATAATTAATTGTGGTAAAATCATTTAAACAAACTTCTCCCTGTGGATCGAACTGGTCAATTTACTTGCTAGTTACTACATGATCGGGTTTTAGTTGCCTGTATTATGTGTTAATTATTAAGCATATTGTCTACATTTTAAAGGTTACGTCTTGACACATCAACTTTTTGGAGCCGCTGCCGGGGAACAGTTTTGTTAAAAGATTTTAATAAACTTTGAATTATTCGATCCTTTTGTAGGAATTCAATTCCTAGAAAAGTTACTTTTTATTGTAAGCTTGTATTTTTGCAATTGGCTTGTTTGTGGTGTTGTGATTGCATGATAGGTGTTAGTGCATGAATCTACGTTCTTCCAACTCTAATTTAATTCCTTCATATCCTGAACCTGAAAGAGAACTTCACGAACGCTTAAGAGCTCAAGAAGTAGAATCTCTTGCTCAGGGTTTAGAATCACTTTCATTAGATTCTAACTCTGAACCGATTGTTCAACCTATCATCGAGCCAGTCATTAAAGAAGAGGAAGAGATGACTGCTATAAATCAAACGATGGATGCTTTGATGAAGGCAACAAGGACAGGACAAGGCCACGCAATTGTTCAACCTACGATGACTGATGGTTTTGAAATAAAAGGTCAATTTCTCCACATGGTGACTAATACATGCCAATTTGGTGGAGCTCCGAATGAGGATGCTAACGAGAAGCATATGCAAGCTATTCAAGATCAAGGATGTCACCGATGATGTCGCATGTTTAAAAATCATTCCATGGTCGTTAAAGGATGATGCAAGAGATTGGTTAGACTCGTTACCAGAAGGTTATATCGAAGATTGGAATGATATGATGGACAAGTTTTTGTCAGAGTTCTTTCCTGCTTCAAAAGCAGCAAAGTTACAAAGTGATATAAATCACTTTAAGCAAAAGCCTAATGAGACCCTTTATGAAGCTTGGACCCGATTCAATAAAATACTTAGAGTATGTCCTCAACACGGGTTGAATACATTCCAAAAGGTTCAAATATTCTATAAAGGAGTCAATGTGGCTACTCGAAAAGATATTGATGTTGCAGCAGGAGGTTCAGTCATGAAAAAAACACCCGAAGAAACTCACACAATCATTGCCAGTATAGCAGCACATTCTCATAATTGGCATCAAGAGATGGAGTTCTCTAGATCAACCACGGTTGCTAGTATTGAAAGCAATGATGAAATCGCTGCTTTAAAAGTTCAATTGGCAAATCAAGGAAGGCAAATTGAGAAGATGACTAAAGAAATGCATGCTATAAAAGTAGGTTGTGAATTATGTCAAGGACCGCACCTTTCTAAGGATTGCGATCGAAGTTCAATGGAGGAGCAAGCTAATTTCATTGGTTACTCTGGGAATCAAGGTTCTAATGGTTATCAAAGAGAAGGAGCTTCGGGGTCCAACAATTATAATTACCAAGGAAGAAATTCGGGTTATCAAAACAACTTGAAAAAAATTTCATATCAAAATGGACCATCAGGGTTTAACAACAGAAATCAACCATCCTACAATAAAAATCAATTCCCACAACAGCAAAATCAAACTCATGTTAGCCCAGGTTTAGAAGATTTACTTAGGGATTTCATGGTGAAACAAGGAAAAAGTGGAAATCTTGTACAACAACAAATACAAAGTCAACAAACTACGATTCAAACTCTTGAAAGAGAAGTGGGTAAGATTTCACAATTACTAGGGGAGAGGCCACCGGGCACTCTTCCATCGAATACGCAAGTGAATCCTAGTCATGGCATGAACCAACCTAGACCACCAAGTGCAAGTAACCCTCCGGTTATACTAAAGAAGAAGGATCCTCAAGCTCCAGCGTATTCACAAGTGAATGCTATTTATAGTTTTTGTGAGGATGAAGCAAGTTTCAAGACACCGGAGCATAGTCCTATTTTTACTCTTGGGTGTGAAGATGATGATGAAGAGTGTGATGAGTTTATATTTTCTGATTTATCCAATATGGCGGATTACACTCCTTATCAAGAGATTGATGATATCCGAGTTGAAAGTGTGAAGAGTATAACATGTGAAGATGAAGGGATCCGAGTTGGTGACATAACTCCCGAGTATGGTGATTATTTGATGAGGTTGATGACGGGAAATCATGCAGAAATGAAGAAAATGGAAACCACCGAGCCTTCCTAGTTTAGGGTTGATGATAATTTGAAGATGATCAAGGAAGAAGCAAAAGATACGGTGAAGCAAGCACCTAAAGTGGAAGACTACAAACCACCCATTCCATACCCGCAAGCACTTGCATCCGAAAAACCAAAAGAGAATCATTGTAAGCCTTTAAATACGAATAATATTTGTGTAAATGTACCTTTGGTTAATGTTATTGCAGGTATGCCAAACTATGGGAAATTCTTGAATGATTTGATGGCAAAAGAAGGAGTGTGTGAGCAGGCATCATCCGCGTTTCTTGAAGCAGAATGTGCTGCTATTGTGAAGAAGAATGAGTTGCCACCTAAGTTAGGTGATCCCGGACCGTTCATAGTACCTTGTAAACTTAATGAATCTAAAACTCTTAGATCATTAGCTGACTCAGGTGCGAGTATAAATCTCATGCCCTATTCCATTTACTCGTGTTTGAACTTAGGTGAACTTAAACCGACCAATTCAGGCATTAGATTCATTGATCAGTCGGTTAATAAACCTATAGGGATTGCTGAAAACTTAGTAGTAAAAATAGGTGAACTTGAGTTTCTAGCTGACTTTGTAGTTGTAGACATGAAGGAAGATAAGTTTGTACCTATTATTTTAGGTAGACCATTTTTAGCAACTGCAAGTGCTTTAACAGATTGGAAAATAGGAAAACTAGTTTTGAAAGATAGAGGCAAGAGTGCAACCTATCAATCTGAGTTTAGTATGAACCCGCCACCCACACCGATAGTTTCAGTGAATATTGTTGACAATGTCAAACTCATTAGTCAACAAGCTAAGTGTGGGGATAGCGGTAAAGAAAAGCTTGATAGTAAACCACCCAATGATTGTGTTGTTGAGAAAACCATGAAGAAGTTATATGGTAGGGTTAGAAATGCTATGTCGGAAAAAGATGAACATTTGAGAGAGAGATTGGTGTCAAACTTATCGAAATTTGAGAAAGATAGGTTGAAAAAATTGGTTGAAGAGTCAAGATTTTCGGACTCTTGGTTATTGTCAAAAATTAGTGGTGAGAATGGTTGTGGTAATAGTTCTATTGGAGTAAAGAAGGGTGATGCTTATCACCCTGACGTTA